>NC_142200.1:51930498-52231862 GCF_049639895.1 Pseudopodoces humilis
ACTAACATAAATCCTGAGTATGGGTTTCTACATAAATAGAAGGCCTGTCAGTATTGTAAAAAGGCATGATTCTGTGAAAATAATTGCATCCCTGAACTGGGGGAAAAAACAACAACAACAACACCACAAAAACCCTTGGTCTAAGAAGATAGTAAGTGATACTTGGTGTCCATTTTTATTCCTTCTTCTGTTACTATGTTTTCCTCACACTGATTCTTTGAGTTGGGACATCATCATTGCCACAGTTGTGAGATTTTTTTTTTGTAATTTAAGCTCTCTAAATGAAAATTTCCATCATGTAAATTCAAAATTTGCTGATCTGTAAATATATATATGTATGTGTATAAAATAATCTGTATTTTGTCAGGATGTAATTAATCAAGACAATTAAGATGAAGTTAACATTCTCTAGAAAGCAGTTTAGAAAAGTAATTCCAGTTTTTCCATTTTAATATGACAATGAGAATGAAGTTAGTGTGTTTAGAAATGAGGCAGTACTGACTCCTTATCTCATCTGGAATCCATTTCTTGTACCCAGTATGCCTGTCAGGACTATTTTTTGATGCTGTGCTAATTAGCCAAGTAAGGAGTTCATATAAAGGCTATTCAAGAGCTGATTTTCTTTTGAAAAGGTAGGAGTATAGCTGTCTGTGTTTCACTGTCTTAGAAATCTCATCGCACACTTAACAATGTCATTGCAGAAGAAATCTTAGGAAGCCTGTCCATCACACACAGGAAAGGTTAATTTCCAATAGAGCTACAAAATTTCTCCAAATCCTAATAGTAGCTGCATGTGGATTTATTGAATTCTATTGTTTCCTTTCCAGCTTGTTACAGCAAGGTGGCAGATAAAACCTTGTAAATCATTGCATTTATTTTAATGCAGCTTACATGCAGACAGCAACCTTACAAGCATAAAATGGTACAGCTGCTGTGTCAAACGATCTTTTTCAAGCACATGGTATTTGTCAGAGCTGGCTCTCTCTTAGCTGTGGTGTTGCAGTGTAGGGTATTCAAAACTGGTCTTTCTGCTGGGAGGAAGTGGAAGATTACTTCAGCTCATAGGTAGGACATATAATTAGGAGACTTACCTCTTTCCCAGCCTGCCATGGATTGTGCATAATGTGACTGCATTACTCCTCACTCCTCTGTTCCTTATCGTAATTTTCCTTTTTGAAACATGCAAAAACCTTCCTTAAGTACTTGTTGTATAGGTGAGAAAGATGCAAGTTAGCACTTTATACTGTGTTGAACTATTTTGGATAAATTCTGCCAAAATGGTCCTGGTATTGTGGAGATAAAGATGTATTGTCTCTGATTAATACACCAACTTCACAAGACATGTTTCTGCAAATAAAGCCAATTCACGCTGTCTTGTAAGGCTTGTGATGGAGTTATATTTGTGCACAAGCACTGACATCAGTCCACACGCTTAAGAAGATCCCTTTCTGTGTCAGCCATAGTCTGTACTTTGGAACAGACTTTGAAGAACAACCATGTTAAGGAAAATTACTCAGATCAGGAAGTTTCAGCCTGGAGGCATTTTTGCTTTGGGCTTTCATGTTCTGTGCTGCAAGCATGAAGTGAGAGTTCTCTCGGTAAGAGGAGTGTCACTTCAAAATGCATCTCTCTGCTCCAGGGATAGCTGAAGTTAAACTTTGCTCAGACAAGGTGATAAAAATCGTCTGACCAAAAGGTTCATCCTGAATACAACTGTTTTCCCATGGTGACTGTAGCTGGCTGTACAAATGTACTTTTATATCCTTACATAAATGTATAGGGCTTTTGGCAAGGAAGGAGGATTTGTGAAAAGATCCTTTTTCTTTGGAGTTTCTTCTATATAGTTTTGCTAACAGGCATCTATTGGGTTATGCTAAACAATGATTATTTTTTTTAAAACCCTGTGCTTAGCCATCACACTGTGATCATCCAGAAAGAAATGCTGGATATTCTAACTGTAGATACTGCATTTTGTTTTCCTGCTTCAACAATGGAGGTTCGAAAAGGAAAAATATTATAAGTAAATACATATGCAGTGTATTTTCTTTTCCTTTCAGTTCATATCCGTGGGAAACTGCTATGAGAATTACAAACAGCTTTTAGGGGGCTATTTTTTCAACTAGCCAGTGTGTGTGACCCCTGTGTTAGCACTGAGTTACATTTTAAGTCAAGAGTTCACTGGTTTTTTCTTTCTTTCCCACTGCAATTAAGGAGGATATGTATTTCATGTGCACACTCAAGTAAAATTGGGGAAAACTTGCCTTTTGATAAAGAAATCTTGATAATATTGTAGTGGGATGTGTCAGCCAATGGGATATTCACTGCCAAATACCAAATAACAATGTAGAAATTCAAGAAAGCTTCCAAGTCATACAGGCAGTCTGAGGAAAGTGAGCCAGCTGGGCTCACAGGAGATCTAAGGAATGGGTGGAAGTGAGAGAGTAGAACCTGTCTGTTTTAGCAATAATTATAAAATCACATTTTTATGTCCTCCCTGCATTTTAAGTGCTGCTATTCTAACACATATTAGGAAATAATTAAAGCTTAAAAAATCGTTTAAATAATCATAGAATGTAGTTTCCCCCTGGTTTTCTGGTTTTCTTTTCTCTTGTAATTCCCTGCAGCTCTTTCTTTCAGTCTGTGCGTGTCTCTGAGTTTTGGTGACATAAAGAATCAGAATTCATTAACCTCCACTTTTTGTGCTTTAATTGCAGTGTTGGAGGACATGAAGTCAGTCCAAAACTTTTTGTATATACCAACAAGCATTTCTGCTGAAGTTACTGAGACCATAAATAACATAAAATTATATTTGATCAGCATTATGCTAAATAAAAACACCCCTTCACCACATTTTCTGTATTAAATGCCAAAATCTTTTTTAAGTCTCAACAACCATATGATGTTATGATGTGTGGTTAGTTGTAGTATTTTTTAGTGGACCTCACAAAATTGTTACATTTTAACTGCATTTTGAACCACTTGTGAGTAGTGCAGAATGGTAACTTTAAAAGTGCTGTATTGAAACAAAGTCTGGGTAAAATGTTTTTTTGGCTTATAAAATGTAACCTTGAGCAATATAAGGACATAATCAGGTTCCTAACTTTACTATTCAAGTTGTGTTTTGCATCTCAGCAGGAGTGTAAACTAGAAAAGATGGTGAAATGTCTTCTACTAGACAGTATTTTAAGTGCATGTTTATTTTTCTTCTAGCTTTTTGGAAAGAATTGACAGCGTCAGCATGGATGACTACACACCCACAGATCAGGTTAGTAAAAGTAATGGGGCAGGGTCTGAACCAAGACTGACATTCATCTGGATTTTCTGTGTAATTTATTTTAGTCCCTACTGCAGCTGAAATAGGGCATATGGCAGAATAGCAAAATATGGTCTAGCAGTTTGAGTAATGGATATTAAAGAAGAGGCATTTTGGTGGTGCAGACTTGTTTATTACTGTCATAACATCTAGGTCAGTGATTGCTGTAATACATCAGTTTTATCTTCTTGCTTCCCTTTCTGTGTCCCACAAAAGAAAGGTGAATGGAAAAAAGAACAGGAAGCATAAATGTAAAAGTTATGGTTTCCCTCACCAGCCTTTTTCTACAGAGAAACAATGCTTTATTTCAATGGTGGAGGTGATCCCAGAGGGAGACTTCCCATGTCTATCAGAAGGGTCCCTCAGGGGCAAAAGCTAGCAGTGGATAAGGTGTCCAGGTTCAGGGGAGAGCAGCAGTGGCAGCAGCAGAACTTGCAAACTTCTCTGCGGGCCTGCAGATTCCTTCTTTGCAGTCTGTGCCCATCTCCTGCGGGTGGCAGAGTTTCTGTTTAAGCCTTCTTTGCAAGACAGTACATTTTTTTCCCAGATGCTGTGATACCTCTTGATGGAGTGCTCTAAATGAGAAACACATTCCTGTTTAGGCTGAACTGGTGCAGCCTTGAAGTAAGGAGGGGTTTCACCATGTTGCCTGGCTTCAGCTGCCTTCCCTGAGCTCAGGCTGTGTGCTTTCCTTTGCCATCTCTTCAGCAAATATTCTGAAGTTGTTATTTTTCAGTGCTGCTATCCCACTGTCATTTAGCAGTCTCAGCCAAGATTACGGGCCACGTCATAAACTCCAAATACAAGTGGCAGAAGAGAATCCCTGCACTGGATAATTCAGTCTAATCATGCAAGGCAAATAACAAGTGAATGGATGCTTTTAAAATCTCACTGTGCAATCAGGGAGTGAAATTCAGGGAAATTAGGTGACTTGCTAGAGATCACCCAAGGAAGCATACAGAGAAGAGCCTGTTCCTTCAGACCTAGTTTAGGTCTATAACCACAAGCATGTCCTATAGTCAACCCAATATAGGATCAATTATTCAAGCACTCAAGACATTTTCAGACCAAAGCAATTTGCTCCATTTAGACCTCATGGTTTTAGTGTCTAGATCACCCATCTGGAGATAGAAGTCAGTGAAGAAAAGTCTCATTTTTACTTTCATTATTTATGTTAGTGTTGGCCTGTTTATTCCTGGAAAGCCCTTCTCTACCTGAAGTAGTGTTTCATCACCTAGAAATTTTTCCCAATATTTCCCTTGGGGAGAAATGTCTTGAAAGATCAGAAAAGGCCCTTGGTATTTAGCAGGTGGAAAACTTTTGCTGTGGGGGGGGGGGAATTCTCTTTTGCTTTTCTTTTCACCGTGTTACGCTGTATCAGCTGCCTTGCCAAATTAACTGGTAAAAATCACTTACTTCTTCTCTTCCTTTGCTTTCTCGTTTTTGGGTGTGTTTTTTTTGCACCATAACAATGTCAGCAAGTGACAGAAAATGACAGTAACATATAAAATAACTAAAAGTATTAAATAAGTGGCCTTGAGCTGAGTGCATGCAGCTGTCAAAGCAGCCAAGGTTTACCTTGGCTACCAGAAGCGGTAGACGGTGTGGTAGGGAAAAAAGACAAGGTGTGCTTGCACTCTGCACTACTGGCTGCCTCCTTCCATCCAGGAACGGGGCATCATAAATTGCTTTTGCCTAGTCCCCTTGAGAATTGAGAAAATTACTATTTTTTTAATTATTAAAGGAGAGTTGGTTAAGTTGTAAAGTATTGCTGGTTTAAAAAATAGGAAAGAAGTTCCATATTTCTGCACGACCTAAATTCTGTTCCCTTGTGCTCTGTAACAGAGCTTTAATTACTCAGTCATAAGCTATTATTTCGATTGGGTTCCTGTCTCATTCAGTACAAAAGAGGGCAGAGTTAAGGTTGCCTGGGCAACTGTAAATCTGGAGTTTTCTAATATTTGAATACTTGACTTTACAACATGAATAACATTTTTCTTAGTTTTATGTAACTTCAGATTTCATTATTGTCATCACATACCAATGTGTGTGACCATCAAGACCAGGTGGGCAGTAAGGAGAACATAGATGGGGTCTCGTGCATTCTGAGTGCACAAACCAAATGCAGTGATCATGATCAAGTTTATCTACCATGTCAGCACAGACAAATGCCGATTTACCAAAAAGTCTGATTGAACTTTCATTAAATGAAACATTTAAGGTTTTTCATGGAAAATAATATTCCAAGCTTTTAAAAACAAAATTAGGTTAGAAAAAAGCCTTACTAATAAGCTTTGTTCTTATTTCCAGGACCTACTAAGATGCAGAGTGTTGACATCAGGGATTTTTGAAACAAGATTTCAAGTAGATAAAGTAAATTTCCAGTAAGTCCATTAGTAATGATTTATGAATATCAAACTCATTTTTAACAGCTTCATTCAGATGTCTGTGCTCATGTATGCATGGTATAGCAGGTTTAGGGTGGGGGTGGATGGTTTTTAGTTGTTTGATTTGGCTTTTTAGCTCTCTTTCCAGAGGTTCTAGTAAAATTACCTCATACTTTGCAAAAAGAGCTTTCATTAGTTATGTATATTAGCAGTGTTCTATAGTAGGGTTGTGTGTGGCTGCTTAAAAAACTGGTGCATTGGTATAGCACTGTAAAATCGTAAAATACCTTTGGGGATGAGAGCTCACAAAAGTCATTGGCAATCCTCCCTTCTTTCACAGGGCTGCAAGCCTGTGTTTGTCAAAGTGTTTTGCTGTATCTGTAAAACATCCACAGTCAGACTGGCTTTTCTCTCCAGTTCTTGCCCAGAAAGGTGGCAGTGCTGCCAGGGCCAAGCTGCCTCATGTCCTCCTCCATACAGAGATGCCCTCTCCCCACCACCCTTCAAAATATCCTGAAACCTGTACTTGTTTGTGGTATTACATGACATATGCACTGCTATGGACTGGAAAGGCCAACACTTGTCCTTGAAGAGTGTATTTCTCATTTTATGGTTTCACTAGCCTTCTCCTGGCAGAGCAGGGCAGGTGGAGCAGTGCAGCTGTCTCTGACCTGCAGCGCAGCATCAGCAGATCTCTCTCCTCTTCAGGAAATATTTTACTGCCCCCGTCCTTGGGGTTGTCAGATTCTTAAACTGAAGCCTCGTGCTGTGCATGCTTCGTGTGACTTTTCCCTAGTGCACATAAGTGATATAACATCCTATGGCTTTTTAACAGCATGTTTGATGTAGGTGGCCAGAGAGATGAGAGAAGAAAATGGATCCAATGCTTTAATGGTAAGTAAAAATATTCTATGTTTTATTTTGAACTTAATCCCTGAGATGTGAGCAGTTTAGTGTTCATATTCACACCCAGTACCTCACTAGTACAATAGTCCAGTGTTACAGATAACTTTTTTCTGCTATTTTTGGCTGATTGGTAAATAATAGCACTGTTACCCTGAGGAGTATGTGCTGGGATAACAGAGATGTTCTATTCTCTCTCCTTTCTTTCTTCTTTCTTTCTTTCTTTCTTTCTTTCTTTCTTTCTTTCTTTCTTTCTTTCTTTCTTTCTTTCTTTCTTTCTTTCTTTCTTTCTTTCTTTCTTTCTTTCTTTCTTTCTTTTCTTTCTTTCTTTCTTTCTTTCTTTCTTTCTTTCTTTCTTTTCTTTCTTTCTTTCTTTCTTTCTTTCTTTTTCTTTCTTTCTTTCTTTCTTTCTTTTTTTCTTTCTTTCTTTCTTTCTTTCTTTTTCTTTCTTTCTTTCTCTTTCTTTCTTTCTCTTTCTTTCTCTTTCTTTCTCTTTCTTTCTCTTTCTCTCTTTCTCTTTCTTTCTCTCTTTCTCTCTCTCTTTCTCTCTCTCTCTTTCTCTCTCTTTCTCTCTTTCTCTTTTTCTTTCTCTCTTTCTCTCTTTCTCTTTCTCTCTCTTTCTCTCTCTTTCTCTCTCTCTTTCTCTCTTTCTCTCTTTCTCTCTTTCTTTCTCTTTCTCTTTTTCTTTCTTTCTTTCTTTCTTTCTTTCTTTCTTTCTCTCTTTCTCTCTTTCTCTCTTTCTCTCTTTCTCTCTTTCTCTCTTTCTCTCTTTCTCTCTTTCTCTCTTTCTCTCCTTCTTTCTTTCTTTCTTTTGTGTGTTCTGCCCAGATGTCACAGCTATCATCTTCGTTGTGGCTTGCAGCAGCTACAACATGGTAATAAGGGAAGACAACAACACAAACAGACTACGGGAATCCCTGGACCTTTTCAAAAGCATCTGGAATAATAGGTAAAACAAACCTCATTTCCTACCCATCCTCCCCAGTTTAATTACAGTTCAACTCCTTTTAAAATAGGACGCCTCTTGCTATAGGCTCAAATTGTTTCTTCAGAAAATACCCAGGTTGGGCCAGGTCTCAGAGTGTCCCCATGGTGACACCCTTCCCTGGTAGGGACCATGGCAAAGGGACAGCGCATGTGGCGTTTCACCGCTCCTGCCAAAATGATCCAGGGCATGGGAACAGCTTGGAAAGGGCAAGCCCCCCAGGCTGGCTGCTGCAAGGGAGGCAGGGGAGACCCTCTGCTGGTTGGCTGAGTTCTCCGAGGAACATTTGATCTCAAGCACAGCAGCAGGAGCAGCTCGCTGTGCTTATTCCTTATGTGAGCAGCTGCTCTCGTGAAGGTCATCTCTGAGAGCACAGGGTGCCTCTGCCTTCAGGGGATGATGCTTCAGACCTAACCTAACTGGAACTGCCATTAAATTGCCATGCTGCCACAGTGCCTGGAAATCATAGGTACATAACCAAACAGCAACCCAAGTGGGCTCCTGGTGGAGAACAAGTAAAAACGATGTGCAAAATATGGTGATGAACTTGTCAGCACATACCTGTCAGGATGCTCTGCGCTGAGAAGTGATTGAAGACAGAGTGAAGGGAGAATGTTAACTGCACATCCCAAGGCACATTGTCACAGTGATGGATTAATTGGGAAAGAAAAGAGACACTATTTTCTTTCCATTCATCAGGTGTCATACAGGCCACCCTAAAAGATGAGATATCTCTGTGGATGAACAGCAGCTTAGAGCAGTCTGAGGGAAGGAAGCAAGGAAGCTTTCTAGGGTTTTTTTGGGTTTTTTTTTTGCTTTATCACAACCAAATAAAACAGACGGTAGTGTCTGGTTGTGAGCTGTGGTGCTTCTAGAAAATGTCATCAGTTTCTCAATTTGATATCTAAAAGAAAATTTAGAAAACAGTTTTGAAAACTGTTTTACTGTTTTTTAGCAATGTCCACTTCAGTTTTTATAAATGTATTTACTGACCCTAGAAATATACCCACCAGCACAGGTGCAGACCAATCAAAACAATCATTTAGGTCATCTTTTTTTTTTTTTTTTCTGTTGAAGCATGTTGTACACTATTTCACACTCTGTCCACACAGGGATAGCCAGTAAATTTTCTATCAATGTGATATGTTTTGGTTGATGAACATGTCAGAGATAACACAAACACTTGGTTTGTTTTTGACAGGTGGTTACGGACCATTTCTATCATTTTATTCTTGAATAAACAGGACATGCTGGCTGAAAAAGTCTTGGCAGGGAAATCAAAAATTGAAGATTACTTTCCTGAGTATGCGCATTATACTGTACCTGAGGATGGTAAGGTTTTTCCCCATGCCGGGATTGGACCTGCTGGCATGGCCCAGCCCACAGCTCCTCTCTCTGTCTCTCTGTCTGTCTCTCACACACACATTCATGAGCACACACTGTTCCTTGACATGAGCTGCTGCTCAGGTAACTCACTAGCACTATGGTGTGGGTAGGGCCTGAAGGGGTTCCAACTCCACAGCACCTGCCCTCCCCTTTTGGGGGGAACCACAAGCCCCAGAAAAGCAAAGCAGCCACAAGTCTTCTCCCTTCCCAGAGGCTGCTGCCTGGGCCTCCCACAGAGCTGAACTTTGTTGGGGATTCATGAGATTTATTTTGCAGCCATTCTGCATCCTCCAACACTGTAAATTTCAGTTTTTGAAATACTGATGGGAAGCCCAGCAGACCTGTAAGAGAACTTTAATGGAGAAAAGCCACACTAGATAGGAAGAGAGCTGTGGTGATGGAGTGACCAGTTTCTTATCTTCAAGAAGTGCAACAGTTCCTGCACCACAGTAACATTTTGCAGAGGTAAACTGGTATTATGCCAGATGTATATCAGGCAGAGAGCTCCCCAAAGGTCTCAGGTCTGTCTAGCAAAAGTGGTGACCACTCATCACTGCCTTACCTGTGTGATGTCCCTGGCATGGTGCTTGAAGCCACCTGATGGAAAAGGCTTTCATTCTCCACCAACCACCACCAACAGCCTTGGTTACAGAGGTGAAGATGGTGATGAGCAATTTTCAGCCTTCATCGAGGTCTGGAACTTCATGAGTGTGATTCTGAGTTTCAGGTGCAGAGAGGATAAATGAACTGTCATAAAATCTGAGTTGATCTGGCATCTGTTTTATAATGCTAAGGGCTTTCTGAAGAAATCTTATCTCCATCAACCAAATTTTCCCTTCTTAAACATACACCACATAGACACAATTTGAGTGCATTTTCAGCATTTTTTTAGAATAAGCCAATTGTCAGAAGAAAGTAGCATTTGATATTTCTCAGAGGGATTTCACAGTGGGTATCTAGAGTGATCCAGAATATTCACACATGAAGCAGTTCTCTATTTTTAACCTGTAGTTGTTCACTTATTCTTCATTTTCAGCTGACATTATTTAAGGGCAGCACTGAATTCCAATATGCTGTTGATTGTGCTGCTGCTCTATTTTTACCCCCAGCACTATGGAAAAAAAATACATTTCCATATTATGATAAATTCTGCCCTAAACAATATTATGTTTATAAGCATCTGATTTTGGTATCCTAGATGAGAGATAACACTGAAAGGAAATAAATAGGTTATCTCTTCACTACATTGTTGTTTTACACTGAGAATAAATAGTCATTGTGTGGCCTCAGTGACAATTTGATCTGCCAACAAACAGTTAATACTGACCAACAAGTTTCCTGCTCAACAAGAATTTAATCCAAGACTCCTTGATGGACAATATAGCTGAAGGATTCTGCTGAATTGGGGCCTGGAAATAAAATACATTTATATATATGTATCAAAAGGCATTTCAATGCTATGATTTTTTACAAGTGTAATCTTGAACTAACAATTTTTAAACACACATCCCTGCCTGCAGAAGCTTTTTTCCGGAGACGCTGTTCTGCTGCAGAAACTGAGCAGCTCAGCTGCTTTTTCTAGTCATCTTTTCTGATAAAAGCTAAACCCTAACTCCCACTTGTTTTATATCTATATGAACAAACTTGTGGATGTGAGTAAGCCTTTTTGTGATATGACCAATGACATTGTTGCAATGATTTCAGCAATTTTCAGGTTCCTAAAATATGTTATATGCATAGTCAGGTTTTACAGTACTCTTCATTTTAGAATTCCCTACTGGGAATCTCCTCTAGTATTTAACATTTCAATTTCTGTACTGAAGGGCTACTTCCTCCTTACTAAATCTTTTGTTACAAATAGATGATTTTTTGGTTTTTGTGTTTCTGATGTCATTTGTTTTTAATTGAACAGCAATACCAGATGCAGGAGAAGACCCCAAAGTCACAAGAGCCAAGTTCTTCATCCGGGATGAGTTTTTAGTGAGTAATTTTCATCTTATGTGTGATTCTATCATAGGAAATACTGACAGATGGCATAGTTTATTTAGGGAAAACTGATGGGGTTCTGCAGAAAGCTAGAAGGAGAGGACAACGTCTGGCAATTCCCTAATTCTTTTCAGCTGCCTGTCTTGCAGAGCCTTTCTCAGTACTGCACATTTTTATGCCCATTTTTCATGAAGTCACCTGCCATGCAAACTGTCACACAGGAAGTGCTAGTGCTTGGAATGTACATGTACAGTCCATGCATAAACAAATAGGCTTTCTTACTTCTATCCTTCATTCCTTCAAGGAGTTTGGCAGTAGTCAGCTGACAGCAGGAATTGGAAAAAAAAAAAAAGGCTGGCCTATTTTATGGTTAAATAAGATTTCTGGTATGCCAGTTAGGAGGTTTGCCTCACCTTTGGACTGGTGTCATGGCCCTGCTGAACCATCATAAGAAAGTTTCTTTGTCTAGTCACATTTTTCTTGCAATTGAGGTTTCCTCTATGGAGGAAGTGAAGAGGTGGTGTTTACATTTTGAAGGTGAAAGCAGTAGTCAGACACACAATCACAGCCCAGCTCTGCTGTCAGAAACAGAGAGTTTAATCCAGTATCACTTGTGGCTTCACTCAATCTGAGTTGTTCCCACAGTGCAGAGCAGTAACAGAGACCAGAACCAAAGCTCATCCGTCATGCCCTAGTGGTAGAAACCATATGTGTGTGTTTGAGATAACAAATTGAGTTGTTAGAATTACGAATTTTAAAGTCATGATGTATTTACGAGCATTGTTAGGATTTACAGCTGCTGACACACCAAAAAAGAATCAATTAACTGTATTCACACTTTGGGGATTTCCAGTCACCACCTTAGCCTTCTGGATCCCGAGGAGAAATGTCAGATTGCACTGTGTTAACGTAAGAGTTACCAAAAAACTCACTTCAAGGCAGATCTCTCCTGTGGTAACGCTGGAATCCTGTCAAGCAGGTGACGATATCCAGTCTGGAAGGAGAGTAGCTCTGAGAGATGAATTATGGGGAAATTAGGGTGAAACTCCCTACCTTTATCTATTTTCATGATTTAGAAAAACACATCAAGGGCAAGGTCCTTACCTGCCATGACTCACTGGCATTACGGAAGACGGCCACCTATGAAGCGGGGAGGGGGCGTAGGCACTGCAGCCATGTAAGAAGCTCCTGTGGGTGCTGGGGGCAGGCTCTTGTGCTGGGGCCAGCACCTACCAGCTGCCAGGCACTCCTTGGGGCTTGCCAGGCATGGGGCCAGAGCAACTTCTCCCTCATTTCCCTGCAACTGCTGCAGGTTTGGTAGAGCATCTCCTCTGTAACACATCTGTCTCCTGGCTTTGTGCTCTGAGTAACGTGGCCATGCCTGGACAGGGTGGGGTGGGAGAATGCCAAGTAGAAATAGTCGCTTCCAGTTCCATGGGGTCAGGCACAAAAGGCTGAGGTTTCAGAGAGGGAGTGATAAAGGCCACAGGAGAAATACAGACTGGCAGGGATCAGAAATACAGACTGGCAGGGATCAGATGGCCTTAGCCAGGTGCCAGGAAGAAAAGGCCTGTATTTTCTACCTGTGTCTGCTTTGGCTTTGCTTTATACTTTCTTTCCCAAGTTTCTTGATTTATGATATTTTCCTTGCCCCACTCTGTTTTAATTTTCAGGCATGATTCAGAGAAACCTGTGTTTATTATGCTTTATTGTGATTTTTTTCGTGGTATCAGGTTTGCATAAACCATGGAGATGCATAACAGTCACCACCATGGTGCTACACCCCTTAAAACTGCCTGGCTGTAGGAATGGTAGTGGCAAATTTAAAGCCTGTAATTTGAAGAATTTTAGTAGAAGGTTAAAATTGACCATGTTTCCAATAACTATTGCTAGGCAGTAGTATACGAGGATTAGAAAGGCAAGAGATGTGAGCTCATGGTTTCAGGGTTGGTGTGGGGGCTGTGGCCCCTCAGCATTGGGCAGCAGGGCTGGAATCCATCAAATTTCAGTCAGAGAACAGTGTGGGAGGGATGGCTGGGCCCAAGCCCAGCCAGTGCCTGCACCTCAGGGCTGGGCTGGCAAGGGCATCTCCCAGTCCTGGAAAAGTATCTTGTGGGAAATCCTCTGCCCTTGAGCTCAGGCACATCCTTTCTCCTCCCAGACTCTTCCTGGAGGCAGTGTGTGTATGCGCTCCTCAGTGAGGCTGCTCCCCAGCCCTGTTTTGGTATTTGCACACAGGGCTCTCCAGCTGCTGATGTTTTGTTTGAGTACATCCCCACTGTGACCCCAGTTAGAACAGTGCCATGGTCCCTCTGGTTCCTGTACTGCTGCTTTTTACAAAACCTGAATCTGGGAGGTGAAGGAGCTGCTGTTCAAACACATAGACCAGGCTTCCTCAAATTTACATGTCATCCTGACCCCTGCAGTGTAGGGATGCCAGTATGAAATATTCCCACCTGGAAAGCAAATGTTCTTTCATCAGTGTCACAGGAGATTTTTTTTCCCCTGTGAACTTGTGCTGTCTAACACACTGCTATTCAAAGTGAGTTTTGAGTTGGGGTGACAATTCTGCATTTATCTTCAAATGAGAGGACTGCAAGAGCTGTCAGGTGACAAAAACAGACAAGCCCCCAAATATTTTGAAAATATATCCTTTGGCATGCTGTGTATGTGGGCAGCTTATTGCCATAGACATGAGTGAAATCAGTCCATGATAAACACAAGCAGACAATTATCAGTATTTTTCATGAGGGCAAGCCTTGAACTAGATATTGAAAGTAGCATGATAAGAAAATAATTTTTAGCCTGTGTATGAACACCCCTGCATAATCAGTGTTGAATGTGTAATATTACCTAAATTACCTGGAAAAAATCTGCAATTTTTTGTTGATCTAATTATGTAAATTATGGCTCCGAAATGTTTTGCGTATCTTTAGCCACAGGTATTGAAAAGGCCAAACCTGTGTAAACCGTGTAAAATAAATCCTGTGTTAAAAATATACAGTGTAGCCAGAGTGAGATAGAACACTGTCTTTTGTTGTTTAGCCAGAGTAATTTACAATAAAATTTAGAAAATAGTTATAAAAATTATTATCCTAAAAACTGAGTTTCTGCTTTCATGACATTTCATTTATATTCTGCAAAATAATGATCTAGAATGGATTTCTATTTGTCAGTCCTGTAGTAATGCAGAACAAAAATTAAGATTTTTTTTTTTTTTTTTTTAATATGTTTTAAGACCCTGGGGAATTTTAATAAGAAAACCATGGGCAAAATGATGCTGGAGCTTCAAGTTAGAACCTAAAAAGTTGTGCTGTAGTCTTGAAAAAATGTAATTGCATATGGTCTGATATTTACTGGATTTGTCAATGCTTTATTACTCTAAGTGAACTCAGCCTCTCTGGTGATAACTCCACTAAATTCTGGGCATAATGATGATACCAGGCCTTCAGCTGGCTTAATAGGTGCTCTAAGTGAAGGTAACGTTAGGGGCCCTCACACAAGAAGCAGAAACAATTGAATTCTGTTCTCTGTCACTGCTGGCTCCATAACTGAGAGGGTTTTGATTTTGTGTTGCTGATTTAAAACAAGAGTTCAAGAATTTGCCACATGATGGCACCAAAAAAAGAAAAGACAATTCCTGGGGCAGGTGCATGGCAGGCTGCACAGCTGTCAGCAGCACAGATTTGGCTGCACAGTGATTGCAAATGGTGAGAGCCTGTGCAGCTGAGGTGGCTCCCACAAAGGACTCCTGTCCTGACCCCGTAACAGTATCCATAATGTTTCGTAATCTTCATTTCAGATTTGTCATTCAGACTGACCAGACCACAGCTCTCCCTTCTTTTTGTTTACTTTTTTTAGTGATCTGCATACAGATTTCCCAGGGTTCTTGGTTCCCCGCAAGTCTGTAGACTGCTGAGAGGTGAAATTTCTCATGGCATGGCACCTGATCCTTTCTTTTTTGCCTCCCTCTTTCCGCAGAGGATAAGTACAGCGAGTGGAGACGGCCGGCATTACTGCTACCCACACTTTACATGTGCAGTGGACACAGAAAACATCCGCAGAGTGTTCAACGACTGTCGAGACATCATTCAGAGGATGCACCTCCGCCAGTACGAACTCTTGTGAGGGGATCACCGTGGAACCTGTGGTTTTAAATTCTTTGCTCCTTACTCTTTCTCTTGATACTACCCCACACAGGGTGGAAGAATATACTATAGAAATGTCAGTCTCTTCACTTTGTTTACTTTGAATTGTGTAACCTTAAAGCTGATTTGAAGGAAGTTTGGGTTATTTTCCCTTCATGCTTTTTGGGACTATTTTTGTGCTTTATTTTGACATGCCACTTCTTCGTCATTCCACTAAGCCCTTTGGCTACCTCTGTTCCCTTAGGTTTTGTTTTTTTTAAACTGAACATGACCCGCTAAATTTTTTCCAGCGGGTTAACCTCAGTTCAGACCGGTATGTCAGCTGGATGACACTGAAGTCATACCTATCCCTCTGTGTGGGTATCCTTTTTAACATGACATTGAAGAGTACTTGATGGGTGAAAAAAAAGATTAATGCACTTTGTATCAGGTTATTAAATACTGTTGAGGAAGTAGACACACAATGTAGCAGCACCACAATATTTATTACTCTGTCACAGTTTTTAGCATTTCTGAGTTGCAGGTCAACTGATAAAGTGACCTCCTCTTTTAAGCCGTTACTGGCACAGGAAGTAGAGTAGATAATGAGAGGAACAGTGAAGACAAAGCAATTTTTCTGGGGTTTTGGAGCTAAGTGTCTCTGCACACCTCAGGCATTTGAATTACAGCTACTTTTCAGCCTGTTGCATCTAGGCAGAAAATTTACCACCCTCACTTATGTTATTTGTGCTGTCCACAAATGATCCTTTTAGTTTTGATCATTCTTGGACAACAGTCCTCTCCCTATATATATTTTTTTGTTTTACTGCTGGTTTATTATATTGTACAGACTGTAAAATGTAATATTATTTTGTACAACTTTATTGAAGAAAAATACTTGTAGAAGATCTTTGTGCCTTGATTATGGCTGTACCTGTAAAATGAGCTAAGATGTAAGTATGTTTTTGATTGCGCTGTACAGCTTGATGTCAACCTTACCTGCAGCAGTGACTGGAGGTAAGAACTTTATCTGTAGAGTTTAGGGGTTTTTTTCTGGTTTATATAAAAACGCTCTTTAGTATAAAAATTATAAATTATGCAAATTAACCACTTACCTTTCCAAGTAAGGTATTACAGTCACCGGATGTTGCAGCAAACATGCCTTTTCTCTTCTGAAGTCTCAGCTTTAAAACATTGGAATTCATTCAAGCGTCCAAATTGCAACCTGGTGTTGTTTTAACGAGAAACAAGGAATTCTTTTCTTTTTCTTTTTTTTTTTCTTTTTTTTTGTCCTTTATATTTAGAAAATATGTTTGGTAATTCTTTGGTCATTCAAAGAACTTCACAATTGCACAGACTGATTGTGAATGTGTAAAGCACCATTATATAGAGCTCTTCAATCTTTGTACCAACAGCGGCTTTCATTGTGCAACTAAATAGCGAGAAAGAAGATAAGAAAAAAAAAAAGGTGTATAAACCCTTGTGTCTGGCCTAAGAGAATTACAAGATGACATTTTTATTTCTCTTTTAATAAAGAGACACATTAGAAAATTATTTTATTTTAAATATTGTAGAATCAAAATGTGTGAATATTTCTCAAACTTGAATAATTTATGCAAATGACATTCTCAAAACAAGTTGTGGTACAGTACAATATATAAAAAGCAAGAATTGCTGTAGCAATAAGGCATGTCCTTTTTAGTAACTATAACACTGCTTTATATTTTATACATAGGTGTTTTATGTCTGTGACTATATACTTTTCCTGTGTCCAAGATAACCTGTACAAATGTCTAAAATTACAGTTGCAATAACAGAAACCTAGAGAAGTGTTAGACTACATTACTTTATAGAATGTTTTACCACACTTCGGACCATTCCCCCCCACTTCATTTTAAATTTAGGGAGACATGAAGAGCTAACACAGTCCCCACAGTGGCATATAAATCAGCACATTTTATTAACTTTTTAATGTATTGTTATTATTTATAAACCCCAGTCAATCATATTTTTAAAATCAGACCACAGTCCAATTGAGAACTTGTTTCCATTTGAATATACAAGAATCCCATTTTAGATACTATAATATGACCATTTTCTCTTCCCAGAAATCTGTATGTTCAATTTAGTCGCATTTCCCAAAAAGTGAAAGGCTGGGCAGAATAAGCTAACAGTAAACAAAATTCCCAAAATTTTCTTATTTCTCATGCCAAAGAAAGTAATAGAATGAATAGCAAAAGATAGTAATTTTTTTTAAAACTAGCCCCAGTCCAGGAGTTCAGGTTAGAGCTCCCAGCCTCTGCAGGAACATCAGCAGGAAAACTGGTCCTGGTGTGAAGTAGTCCCTCTGTTTTTCCTGGGGTGGATGGAGAGCAGCAGTAGATTTGTCCCACCTTCCCCCACACACTGGAGACACTGAGCTCAGATTTTATCTTTGTGGCACAGCTGGTGGCCTCTGCCTCCCCACAGAGGAGCTAGTGCAGTTCAAAATGTGACACTACACTGAAGTCAACAACTTCTGGAATGTAAAAAAAGGCACATTCCTATCCCTGGCAGTAGACTGAGGGCTGAGGCATAGGATAATGTTACTGCAGCTGTATTTGACCTTCCTTCTTGCAGGAGATCAGCAACTGGAGGGCCCCTCACCACACAGATCTCTGGGATGCAATAGGGCCCTCTCTTTTTAAGCTCATCATAGCACATCTTTTTGAAAGCAGCAGCTTGAGGTGTCACCCTAATTTTTTTTCAAGCAGTTTTCAAGTGTTTCTCAGCAAACTGGATCCTCGAGCTTCTTCCCCTTGTTGTCTGGTAGATGGATAACTACAAATTATAAGTCAGCTAACAATTTACTGTGTCAGGAACCAGAATATTTCTTGTCCCAAACCACAGTCCCTTATACACGACACCCTAAAAAGGTTATGGAAATCTGCATCTCTCAGTGCTGATGCATCCAGATTCTGCCTGACCCTAATAAACACAAGTATGACATTTGAAGGGCCATGCAGCAATAAAACAGAGAAACGTTTTCAGTTTGCAAGATTCAGCCTCCACCAGGGTAAGACACAAGTGCAGACAAGTGATGAGGCTATAGGATTTACATAATGTACAGTTACACTTTTAATATACATATTTGATACAAAAATTATAGCAGGAAAAGGACTCATTTGATTGTCGAATACAGTATTTTTGTACAGCATGAAACGTTCATTTCATTTAATTATTTATCCTGTAGTAGTCATATCAGCTGTATAGGACTTCTATGGTATGTGTAAATGCAACCTGCCTTCAGACTAGCAATCAAATTAGGTCATTTGCTGGCATGAATATAGTCTGATGTTTGACTGTTCTCAGCTTTGGTATTTCAGTGACTGAATGCAGATGTCTGGCTCTTCATACTGCTTTATGCTTACTGATTAAACGCTGAGCAAAATAAAACGGTGGAGTGAGAAGCTGAACATGAGCTAGTACCAGGATCACAAGCAGAGCACCTGCTGCACAGTAGATAGTGAAGACTCTGCTCTCAAATGGAAGGAAGCATTTTTGGAGGGAGAAGTCAGTTGGTGTTATGCTGCCCTGGAAAAGAAATGAAGACTGTCACTTTGCTGTGTTACAGTGGATTCTGAATCAGGAGTGAACACCACAGCTGTCAGATCTCCAATTTCTAAATCCCTATGTTGGGTGGCAAGGGTTGGGGCCAGTTTCCTAGTACCAGTGCCTTCTCCAGGGGACTGAGGAGTCTGTACCTTGTGGTGCTGGGCACTAACTGGAATATTCACCAACATTAGCCCAGAGGCCAATCTTCCCATCTAGCGTAAACAGAGAGCTGGGCTCCTCATCTGATTTGCCTTCAAGAGAAACCTAACTTTAGCTGCTGTAAATCCACCTGGAAGGAGCCTTCCCAGGCTAAAGTTAGGCTTTTGTGAATGTGCCCCTTCCTCCCCCAAGCCCTCCTCCTTACCCAGTACATGCTGCAAAAACACATGTTGGCTAATCCAAATTAGGAATAAGAACTTCAACAACAAAGAACTTTGTTGGGTTTTGGCTTGACTTGGCAGTTCAAATTAAAGTTTACAGCAGGTCGAGGCTGAGGAGTTAGAACTCTAGTGAAGAGGATGCAACTTCAATTAGCCAACCTCTTGTTTTGCAGTGAAGATGCACTGCCTGCCGTGTGCAGAGTGTGTGTGTTTGAAGGCAGCTACTCTCAGGAATGTGGAATAAACAGAACTACTTTCAACAACAAATATTAACAGTTGCATAAAATTAATTTAAACATATGGGTTATCTGTGTATTAAGCAACCTAAACTCAACAGCAGTAAAACATACATAAAAGATTTCCCCCTCCAAGTCACAGACTACTCTGTAAACAGATTGTAGGTTTTGCTTCTTACTCCCAGTTTCTAAGAGTTCTGTTTTATTTTTGAACTGGGGAACTAATTGATTTACCTCTAAGGATATACTGAGCACTGGAACTGCCTGCACAAGCATAACCAACACACTGTATAAAATGTGAACTGGCAATGAGGAGGCAGACTGTGGGCACGTCACAAACACTTTCACTGCATTAATGCACGTTTGAAAACCATGATCACCGTGCAAAATTTGAGGTGGATACAGTCTTGTTTTCATAGTTGGTAAATCAGCCAAGCCAAACTGGTCTTTCTACTGTTCAGTGCACAATACTGATTATTTTTACAAGTCAGTAGTTTACAGTGCACCCTCTTTCTAAGAAAATGTACCCAGATACTAATTAGGTCTTTAACAGCATTGCTTTGTACCACACAGAACATGTGGCTCCCACAGATGTACTTTATAAAGTGGATGCAGTGTACTGAGTGGGTTGGGTGGGTAGGCAATTTTTTTTTTTTATTATTTTTTGTTTTTACAGGTAGAATCAGTTTTAAAATATAGCTGACTGCCATGTTGATTTATCTATGAAAGTTATCTGACAAAAATAAAAAAAAAATTAAAACTTACCATGATGAAACTAGGATTGTTTCTATTCCTCCAACTGAATGATGGGACACTGATTTCTGGAATTTTCCCTGCATGCAGCACTTCACAAGCACTGTGAGTGTGCCCACTGAGAACCAAACGGGGCTGAAACCACCACAGAAGCTAGAACACAAAATGGTAAAGCAGAAAAATTAAGTCACAGCTAAAAAAGAAATTTAACTTAAAAACCCTTTTTTTTTTTCCTTTGAACAGAGTGAAATTATGCCAGTTCTCATATTCTTACAAAGTGTTTTCTGTAAACTTCTGTTTTCCAGTAAGAAATCTGTTGGTCTTGCAATATCAATCACACCCATATGGCCCTGATCCCAAGTACTGGACTTTTTTTTTCCTTTTTTTCTTTTCCATAAAGATCAGAAGAACAAAGGCAACAGCGTACTGTGGACATCACAAAGAGAAAAACTTTGGGTTTAGTAAAGCAATGCTATTTTCTTGTCTAAGGAAGAATCTTGTACTGGCAATCTGTGTGTGAAGACATTTATGCAGAAGGAAAGAAATAATGACCAGTAAATTTTTAGGGAATACTTCAAATTTTCTTGTAGTTACTAATTCAGCAAAAGTGATGCTTTCAAAGTGTTGGAAAACTGTGGCTTCATACCATATGTATCGAAGAGAAAGTACAGAATGCTGAAGTGGAGGTAATGGCACCATAGCAGATTTAAGAGTGCCAAGACTTAGCTGTACCTGGGAAACCCAGCAGGACCAAGGCCATGATGGTGAAGATCCTGACGGGAGCATCTCTAACATGCAGCCTCTCCCAGGCTTCATTAGACAGGAGCAGCTGTGCTCTGTCTGTCTCAGCCAACAGCCTTACCACAATTTTTTAATCTATTTATATCTACACTCACGTCCCCCTCTCACCCACCCACCACCACTCAAGTTCCCAGGAAATCAAACCTTTTGTGATGCCTCTTGAGACAGTACATCATACTTTTCCTTAAAGGGGACGTTTTTCTCCTCTGGAGTAGCAGAATCTTCTCCAGTGCATTCGGCATCACTTTTCCGATAGAGAGGGTAATGCTGGGAGTAATTAAAAGCAAGGATAAGTTGTTAATGATCCAGTCTTCCCGGAACACTAATCCACAAAAAAACCACATCAGTCTGTTGCCTCACCCCACCTCTAACGCACCTGTAAAAGGATGGGTTCTGAAGCTGGAAGCTTTTCCACATCACTGCATCTTTTGTTGGAATTATTTGGTTTCTGTGAACAAAATCAAGCCATAGAAGGGGTGAAGGTAATTAAACAATAGCTAGGTTTTAAGGGGTTAGGGAGGGTGAGGTTGTTGTTGGCTTTGGTTTTTTGTTAAGCAGTTTAGCTCAGATAATACTACCCACTGTATGAACTCCATGAATACCCATGTATGAACTCCTAACAGTTTTACTGTGGACTGGTGAAACTCCCATTCTGTACACGCTGTAAATACAGCTGCACTCCTTCTGACTGCAGAAAGCAGCAGCAGGAGCTCTGCACCAACAAGGCAAAGAAGTTTGAGGGCAGCCCAAGGGAGACAGAGTCTGTGAAGTTTTCCATTGGGAGCTGGTTTCCTGATTGACTGCCAACCCAGTCAGTCATGCTGCCTACTGTGCATCCAGTCAATGAAAAAGGGAAGAGGAAGGAAATACAAGGAGCAATTTGATATGATGAAAAAAATACAATTAAAACACTACTAGGCTATGAGGAAAGGATTGTATAGAATCAGGAAACGAAAAGAACATGCTTGAAGGCCATAAAACAGAATAATATCCATAAATATAAATGCAGGATTGTGTATCTGGAGTCAAAGGGAGGGTTACAGAACTTCTGCCATTCCCTGGAATGGAGGAAATGACACTCTGCTGGCAGCACTGACAAGGAAGTTGACACCATTAGTGCAAAGCGACACTGTTAATAGTGAAGTAAACATGGTTAAGAGGGGTATGAGGGGGAGAAAGACTTGCTAAGAAGTTGCAATGTGAATTAGAAGCAGATTTTTTTTTTCAGGAGAGTCTGGTAGTATCCTGACTATGCTACAGTATCAGTATTCCCATTGTGGCAGAGGAGTCCCTAGCTGTAATCAGATCTTTAATAATCTCTTACCTGCTGGGAGCAATTCAATTTGTGAGAAAGAGCCACAAGTTTTGCCTCTGAGGTGCGGCAGACAGCACAGCCATCACCCTCCATGGCTACACTGTTCACTAGGACAAAGCTGGAAAATACCAGGGGGTGGGCAAAGAGAAGTGGGGAGGACAGGTAGGCATTTGTTGTTCATGCACACTTGTGGGATAAACTTCATTTTATAAAATGCAAAGTGTTCCTAAGTTTCACACAGCCCAACAAAGCAGCAGAATGTAACAGCTCCTGAAATCATGTGCTATGAATCCCCCCCTGAGTATCTGTAGCACAGACATGCCTGGTTGGTGCCTTGATACAGTTGTTAATTAGGTTGCACAATGTAGCTTATGCTTCCTGCTTACACTTCAAGACTTTTTTATCTTTTAATGGATACTTAAGTTGTATTCTAGTAGAACGTTAGAAGTTCATCACTTCTAATGAGTCACAAACTAAATTCTGAGGGGAAGGAGAACATGCTTCTCTCCCCACAGAGTTTAGACCTCAGAGACAGAATTTGAGACACTGGATTTCTGCAGAACAGCACTACATTTGGGTGACTGCCCTGAAAAAGCTTAGTTTTGTACTTTGTGGTCTTTGACACACAAAACAGGATTTTATTCTTAATAGAAGGTTTCCCTGTAGATTTCAAATCAACTTAACTTCTGCCACAAGATTCATACCCATTTAGTCACACGTTCAGCTAGAGACACATTGCCAGTTCAATTCAGTCTGTTTAAAAGATAAAAATTAGCTGAATGCCTTCACTTAAAAGATACTAGTCAATAGTAAAACAAAAATTAATTCTCTTTTAGCAAATTAAGCTGTTTTTATGGCACAGACTTGTTGTAAAATAGTTTTTTTAGGAATATTTCATTAATAGTGCAGCTCATTACAGCTAATGGATACCAGACATGCAATTTGAAACTGCATGCAAGAATTCTTCTATGCTGTTTTAGCAAAGGAAACATGGAGATTTTCCTTAAGAATTATTTTCAAAACAACTGAAATACATATCTTGAGGACCCCACATCTCCATGATAAACAACAGCTTTATACTGAGCATTCACAAAGCTCAGAGATCTTCCTAAAATAGACACAACCGTTTCCAGACCTGTTCAGAATTTTTAATTAAACATTTGTAATGTGTGCTTAATTAAGGGAACCGGTGTAAACCTGTAGGTTTTGAATCTCACATTTCCACAAGTGAGTACAACCCGAGGGCTCACATGCCAAACATAGAGTGGCAACGGGCCTTCCCTTCCTGAATCTGAGACTTAAAACACCTTTCCACAAACCCAGTTTTGCATTCCTTCATCAGGTTCCTGCACAGTGTCTGAAGGTAACAGGGCACACAGCAGACAACTGCAGCCACGGAGACGCAGCTGTGAGAACAAAGTGCACCGAGGTCTGCTCTGAGCCAAAACCAGCTTGAGCATTATTACCCCACCTTGTGGAAAAACTGCACACACGCAATTGCTGTGTTCCCCAGTTCCTCAAACAAGGGTTAAGTTTCTACAGACTAAAGAAGTTATTAAAATTAATGAAACTCCTAATTTGTAAACACAGAGGGGGCTGCTTCACGTTTCTTTATCCTGCTGTGTTTACAGCCATGGTTCATTACCAGCTGTAAGGAAGTATAAAGGCACACCAGAGAAATGGATTCTGACTCCACAGTACTTTTCCATTTAAAAGGAAATTGTTATACTTTACACAGCTCTATGTATAGCTTCCCATCCATATCAAACTACAGGTTTGTACAAAGTGGGATTTAACACATCCTAAGGTAGGTGATTAAAAAAAAAAAGGCTCTAAGTGAAGCATTCCCATACTATTAGAAAAAAAAATTAATTATACTCACTTTATTCCCTTCCGAGTTACCAGCTTTCCTGAAGTAAAGTTGAAAACCTTTTCAAATCGATTTACCTTGTAAGTAGTCATTCTGTGTCACAGAGCAAAAATACAGCTGAGGTAAGAAATTGCCATTGGAACTCATCTGACACAGTTGCTTTACAGTTTGCTGGCCATTCATGCAGCTTGCTGCTCCATTATCCAGCTCACACAATCATTTAGGAAATTCATAGGGATGCTCTGACACCCCTTGTGTCCTCCAGCCCCTCCCATCAGTGCAAGCACCAGCAGAGTGAGGGCACTTACACTCACTCTCCTGTGCTCACGGGAGTGGAAATATGCTCAGGTACCTTTCTGAGGAGGAGGCCCAACACAAGCAAAAGCAGCTTCAAGGATTCCATGTCAGTGCAGAAGGATCAGCTCTGAACAACCCTCACATTGTTAGAGAACCATAAACCTGTTTTATGCACAGGCCTTACCCTAAATTACGACACTTTCTAATTTGATCATGATCAAAAAGTTTCCGTATAACCACAAAACAGGTCCCTCAGACCCAGCACCAGTTCCTGTGGGCATGCTGACACTTCACTCTTGGCACTTGTGTACTCCTGTCACTGACAAGACTTACTCGTAATGAAATCCGATGTCGTGATTCCCAGCGATGACCACCAACTCTGTATAAACTGAATGCCTGAACATTTTCCGGAACCTCCTGACATCATCTGCCCAGGCCTGCAGGAAAAAAACAGAAAAATGAATTAATGCTGTTCCACAGCATCAAAGGTTTGGTAGTGGGTTTGCATGGCAAGGTTTTGGTACTGGGAGGGGCTGCAGGGGTGGTTTCTTTGGGAGCCTCCCCTGTATCCTACAGAGCTAACGCCAGCCAGCTCCAAGATGGACCCGCCGCTGGCCAAGGCTGATAGTGCCTCTGGGATAACAGAATTAGGAAGGTGGCAGAAAAGGAAACTCTGCAACTGCAGCCAGAGAGAGGAGTGAGAATTTGTGACAGGAAGAGCCCTGCAGACATCAAGGTCAGTAAAAGAGACAGGTCTTTTGTATTTTCTCTCCCCAGCTGAGGAGGGAAGTGATAGGGCAACTTTGTTGGCCACTGGGCACCCAGCCAGGGTCAGCCCATCACAAGTGTACAGAAGCACAAACTTAGATGTTTGTATTTTGTAATATAAAATTACAATTTTATATTACAGAATAAATATAAAAAATTTGTTTTATATGAGGGAAAAACTGTCAAGGTACTTCCAAAAATGAAGGAGAATCACAACATTTCAACTCTTATCTGAAAATCTAGAAACTTCTACCAAGAAGACAACTGTAGCAGTATTAAACAAAGCCTTGCATACCTAATCTGCCTCCACTTCCTTCAAGAAATCCTCATATTTTGAAGTAAGAGAGCTGATGATGACATACCTGAGGTGAGCTCCATTTTCCTTCATCAAAAACATCTCCCAGAATAAAAACAATATCTGGCTGCAGTAACCATAAGGCAGTTTGGAAAGATCGCTCCATTTGCCATTCCCTACAAGGAAAATACAGAACCCATTACCACTGCCTTACCTCTGGATCCTCAGCTCTGAATACACAGACACAGCCTGGAAATGAGAATGGGAAACTGGCTCTTAGACATTGAAATATGAAAATATATTATGAAATTCAAATTAAACACTTAGAAATCAGGGGTAAGGACAACAGGTGCATCTTACCTGGTGGGTAATTCCACCATGATACAATCAGGACCAAGACATGCCAGAAGTAATATCAGCTTGTTTATTTTTTCCTTACAATTCTAATGAATTGCTGTTTAATACAACAATTAATTATTGTCCCATTACCTACTACTAAAAACTCTAAAAACTGAGTAGAGATTATTGAAAAAAATTAATAATTACCTTCTTAGCTTATCCAGCCAATGTCCTTTGATTTCACCAAGTAGGTGTGTATCAGCTAAAATTATGGCCTTTAGGACTGAAGCTGAAGTCTCTTTTTCATTCATGTGAGCTGCACCTTTTACATCTGGCCATCGACATTGAAATATTACCATATAGTAAATTAAAAATTCACAAAATATTAACACTGAGCTGGCAAAGCACACAAGTTTCAGCAGAAAACAGAGCCTCCTCTTCAGAGGTAGATTCTTCACAGTAGTTGAGCTAGAACCCAGCATTGCAATACCAGCATAAGACAATGGCTCAAGTCCACCCCTCTTGGATGGAAACAGCTTGGGCTACTCAAAGGATCACGCTGGACTTTCTGTCAGTACAAAATCTCTGTGGAGAAAATAAGAAATAAAACATTCATTAAGTCAGCATTCCCTGTGGAAAGCTACCATGCAAGGCCTACAGTGTTAGCTTCTTGTCACCCTGAAAGGCTTGGGAACACGAAATTGACTTAAAGTGTAAAGTTCTCCTCCAGGCACACAGATGGCCAGCTGAGCACAGAACTGCACTCACTCCCACCAGCACCAAGGAAAGCAGATTACAACCAGCCAGGATCTTGGTGCATGATGCTTTTTTAGAACTTTGCAGTGAAAACACTATGAGTGGGGGTCAAAGGTAGGTAAAGACAGAGCTTGATTGAGCAGCAACTGCAACAAAGAAAAAAGAAAATCCATTAGGATCCATACAGAATCACTGAGGCTGGAAAAGAACCCCAAGACTGAGTCCAGGCTTTAACCCTATGGCACTGCCAAGTCCACCATTAAACCATGTCACCTAGGTGCCACATCCATACATCTTTTAAATACCTGCAGGGATTGTGACTCCTCCACTTCCCTGGGCAGCCTGTTCCAATACAGGACAACTCCTCCACTGAAGAAATTTTTCCTAGCATCCAATCTAAACCTCCACTGACAAATTTGTAGCCACTTTCTCTTGTCCCATCATTTATTTTTGGGAGAATAGACCAACACCCCCCTGGCTACAGCCTAATCCCAAGTACTTGTAGAGAGCAATAAGGTCTCCCCTCAGCTTTCTTTTCTCCAGGCTAAACAAGTCCCAGAGGATATCTTCCGACACAAGTGGAGAACATGACTACACCAAATCAATAGCATTGCCACCTTTAATGTGGTTTGTTGTAATCTCCAAAAACCATGGGCAATTCACTATCCCGGAACAAGTTTACAGGAGGTTTCCAGGGACACAGGCATAGATACACAGGTAATTAACTTACGCCGTTTCATTTCTGACAAGAGGAAAAGGAGAAACACCTAGCCTCAGAAAAAATAAACTTCACTGCGCTGTAGAGAAACAGTAACTGAGCCCAAACTGGTGAGGTAACTGTATTTATTGCTTTCTGCTACCTTGGATACCTTGTAACCTAAACAGGGACTTTACCCCTTTTGAAACTCAGTATTTTTTTCTGTTTTTCCACAGCCCTTGGAAGAAACACTTCTTCAGGGTAAGTGCCAGCAAGAAAGTATCCGAGCTGAGAGAACAGGGGCACCAGCCCTTACAGTCCAATGAAATCCCTCACTCTCCAGGTCCAGCCTCTCAGGGTCTCAGTCCAAAGGGCACTGAAGGTTTGAAAGCCTGGCTCCTGAAAGGTAAACACTGTAGCATGGTTGCAGTAAAGGGACTCCAGGGGACCTAGAGAGATGCTGCTTCACAGGCTCAGGAACAACTTCCAGAGAAATCCACGATATGTGCTGCCCCCACCCAACAATAGGACTGCAATTTTGCTTTCTACAACAGAAAAATTCTAATTTAGGACTAATATCCAGGATGTGAGCAATTACAGAACACAGTATTCAGTGATTAGCAGACCAAGTCTGAATTAGCTAAATCTGACTATAGCTGTGAATATTTGGTACCTTTGAAAATTTCTACTCCAAATACCAGGAAAATTGGGAGAAAATTACAAAACCACACAAAATTACTGGATTGTTTCTAAAATCTTGGCCTCAGTTATATGCAGAACACAAAACAAAGTTAAATTGCTTCTCTGTCCTATGAACTAGCCCATTTGATTTATGTCTCATGGAAAGTGAATGCTGATACATGATTATTCTATGTTTCCAACCAAAACCCCTATTTGATAATAGCCACTTACTTTCAAACACAAGCTTCCTATATCAGCACTACAAAGTATTTATTTGAGACAAAGAACCATTAGCCTGCACCATGAAACATTTCTAATATGCATTATCAAACAGTAGCATGATTAATACTTAATTGCATGGAATTCAGTTCTACCTAACCTTGGTTTAGCAGGAAAACGTTACTGGCCAAATGTCACAATTACGCAACATGTGGAACTACACATATAGACTGATTAACCTGTTTAATACACATCTCACCTGCACTTTAACTAGCAAAAAGAATAACACCTTGCTTGTACATCTCACAAGGAGGCAAGATCAAAGCAGAGGTGTCTGCTAACTGGTACAGCAACAAGGACAAAAAGACAGGCAAATGCTTATCCAAAGAATATTATCTACAAATGTATTTTTATGGTTTTATCCTGCAAATTAGGAAGTAGTACTTATTTGGATTTAGACTTTGGTAGTCTGAGACAGTCCCCTCTTCCAACAAAAATAGTATTCATTTGAACAAAAAATGCCAGAAAGTTATTTAACTTGAATTAGCCATGTCCAGAAAATAAATAAATAAATAAATGAAAAACACATCTTCAAGAGCAATCTGATACTGCCAAGTTTAAAAAAAAAACAAAAACAACAAAAAAAAACCACCAACAACAAACCACACCTGCAATCAGTAGAAAATAAAAATAACTTCAAGGCAAAACTTCCATTTTCAAAAGTCATAAGCAGCAACAGACACAATCAATGCCACAGAGCCTGTCACTTCCACATACATTCCTCCGGCGTTTCTGCTGCTAAATGTTATTGTTTGGGGAGTTGTGCTGCAAACACGGAAGTTGCTAGAGATGCTCCATCTGCACCCTACACCGCCAGCATTCCTCATACTGAAAGGAAAAGCGGAAAGGGAAGTAAGAAAAAAAAACCCAACCCAACCTCATAGAAAGTCAGTGATGCAGATCGAGCTGAAAAACAGCTCCTACTACTGGCTGAGAGAAATCCCTGCCCACCTCGCTCTGCCACCTGCCAGCCCACGGCTGCTGCTATCCCATCCCAGTCCATCCCAGCCCACCTCCGCTGGGGCTGCACAGCCACTGCTGGCTGGAGCTGTGGCTCCGCACGTCGCTGCACAGCGCGTTGCTGCCGCTCCCCCTCACACGGCTCATTATTCTCACTAGAGCAGATTCCTTCACCTGGGAGCTGGGAGACCTTGGTTATGAGGAAAGACCAAAGGATTCCTCACTATTTCTTGTTCTGCACGACATTTAAAAATCAGTAAGTGGACAAGGACAATTACTGAATCATTGAACAACGGGACCAAAGTTTAAACACGCTGAAAGTGTAACTTTACACCACAACACTGAGGAGAAAGGCTCCAGTGATTGGCACTGCTTCCTTCTCCAGCACTCATGTTTATTTTACTTATTAACACATGTTACAAATATTTTTGCACTTAAAGTTTTCTGTTGTACGTGGTATCCTCCTTATTTTCTTCCATCAAGTTTATTGGCAATGCAGACCTGCATCGCTCCTCTTCTGTTTCCCTTTTCTATCTCTTGTTCAGAACATTATCCAGCTTTAATTTACAAGTGAGCCATGAAACAAGGGAATGCAGTGGTCTATAGCCAGAGCAGGCACAAGGAGTTCTGGAGCTTTCCCTATCACTTACTGAATATGCAACTCTGAAGACCCCACATGCTTTGAGGCAAATTTCTTTGTTAAATTACAGCTGCATAAAACTGTCCTAACAAACCAAGTGGGACACAATCCTACTTAATCCTACTCCTAGTCCCATCCCTCAAGAGTGTCCATATATTTTTATAGAGCTAAAGAAGCTGTATTGGCTTATAAGCAAGTTGTGTCTTCCTACCCTAAGCAGTTTTCATTCAACTCTCCTGTTACAATGTCACAAAGGTAGATTTACACCTTTCATAAAATTATACTCCTGTAATGTAACTATGGTAATCTTTCATGAAATGTCCTTACAAACAAGTTCAGATTCAAATCTCACAAGGTTCTGCAAGCTACACTTGTAACTGGGAGTTTCTCTTTTCATTCCCAGCTCGCCTTCCCTGAAGCAACAGGACATTTCTGCCTTGTGGACTGACTTTCTGCACTCCCACATTCCTTTTCAGCTCTTCAAATACCAGAGTTCTTCGAGTACCTCACTCTTGAATCAATAAAGAGCTTCTGATGAATTCTTCTTTTGATGATGCAAAATGCTCTGAATACACTTTCCAATTCTGAACACTAAATCCTTCCTTCATCAAAAATTTTTCACTTATTGTTGGGATTAAAGAAAAAATCCAAGCAGAGATTTAGCATTTTTCTTTTAAGAAACTCCTCTGCAATAATTTAATGATAGAATTAATCTCTGTTTGCATTAGCACATACTTAGGGCTGAAATTCACACAGACTGATAAACCTACACAAACAATTTGACTTCATGTAGCTTACAGAAAAAGATAAATTGGGAAATTCTGCAAAATAAAACAATTTCATTGTATTCCCATAAACACTCACAACCAGAGAATATTCTGCAAGTGTAAAAGAGATGGATTTGAACCTTAGTTGAAGTTATGCAAATCACAGTTTATTTAAAAATATATAAACAAAAAAAAAAATCAAGGTCACAAAATACAACATTTCCAAACACTTGTTATATTGAGATTACATTACTGAATCTATATTATCAAACTGTGGTACCACTTAAGCAATGGTAGGTTTAAATGTTGCAGTAAGTATAAAAAATATGTGGAAAATCTACCTGGCATTAAATTACCCAGTAGTTACAAATGTGCTGTAAAAGGAAGTCCATATATTACACTTATTTGTTTCAAGCACTTTTCATACTCATTGTTCAGCTTCACAGATTCCTGTACAGCATGTTTTAAATCTTCCACCTCTTCAAAAAAATCCTAGAAAAACCCAGAAATATTCATCTTAAGTTTTTTTTCAAAGGCATTCTCAGTAAAAGCTAGTCAGCAGTTCAGTCATTCCCGAGTTCAAAGTCACTTTCTATATTTTTGTCAGTGTATGGCTGAGTTATGCAAACACAGCTGTGGCCAGATACAGTAATCAACTACAACCTTAGGTAATAATTTAATAATTTCTTCTCTGAACACACAAGCAGTGTTCAAGTTATGTTAGAGGATGGAATACAGACTAATAATAGGAAGAATTAATTTTAAAAAGGCAAAAATATGGATTTACCACACAGCTACAAAATGACAGTCCAATATGACAAGGGAAAAATGTCACATCCTGATCCTTTGTAAGTGAAGTCAGAAATTGTTGGGAAATATATGGACAGAGGAGTGTAACCACACAGACTTCGTTTCACCAATCCTTGAATGTTCTAGCTACCAAAATAACAATGTATCTCGCTATAATCATCTATATTTGACATTCTCCTCCCTATTCTTCCAGCATTTTTTAAATGCACAGCTACATACATACAACATACAGTGACTTAAAACTACCTTAAAAAGGGAACACTGATAAAGAGCTGCAATCTCAGGTTTATGTATCTCTCTCTCCTGCAAGACGAAGCTCTCAGCCACACACTGTCCCTGATTCCCAAACACAGGGATCTCACACCAGCTTAATGTTACAAGTTACACATCCAATGAACTATCACCCTCTTTTACTGTTACCCTGCAATTAATACCAAAATGTTATTTGGTTTGGGAGAAATGACTGTAAGGTAAGAAAAGAGATTCTTAAAAGAAAAAAAAAAAAAAAAAAAAGACAAGGAACAGGCAAAAATCACTTTAAACAATTTGTTGCTGAAAATAAAATCTTATGTCAGTACATTCAACTGCGTCTTCTACAGTTAGATAAGATCTCATCATCTTGTTATATAACTTTAAGAATTACCAAATGTTCAGATTTTCACTTTTTACACCTATAGATCTAACAAAAAATTCAAAGCCTCTGCCCTCCCTAAACTTGTAGTTCTGTCAAAGGCATAACTTTGACATGTTTAAGTTCAAGAGAAAATAGTCTTCCTTAGCTGAGCAGCCCTTTAGGACATGAATGCTTAAAGAAGTCTTTAATTTCCATCTCCCTCAGAATGCTATACACTGTTTTTTTATGTATTTTATGTATTATGTATTTTTTGATAACAACATATGTTCAGCCTAAAGAAGTTTCAGCTCAGGCAAAAAAAATTTTCAAAAATCACCTACTGTTAAGCTTGTCTTAAAATAAATTACCTTGTCTAATCCAGCTAATTCATTTTTTAGTGCTCTCTTTTCTGCAGACAACTTTCCATTTTCTTTCTTCAGCTTTTTAATCTCCTTCAACAATAGCTCTATATTCAAATAAAAAAATGTAGAGTTCAACCATTACAGTCAACCTCCCCCTCATATGAATCATATTACAGCTAAAAAGCTGCCTAGCTTTTGTGATATTAGAAAATTATAGTTCAGCTTCTTAAAGTACCTTTTTCATACAGTGATTTAATCTCAAAAACTGACCCAGCACATTCCCAGGTACTAGGAATGATAGCAGCATCTGCCAGTTGGACAATCTGAATCTGCCAGATTCTTAGAATGTGGGATTATTTTACTTTACAATCCACAAAACACACATCACATGCCTTGATTGCCTTTCTCTGGCTTATGAGAGGGTCACATCAGCCCTTGCTGATAGCACATTTCCTGAAAATTATGCCTACATTATATGATATCATCCATCTCTTTTCTATGCTTTGAAGTGGAAGATCACACCTTAAATTCTGAATTTAGTTATGTGAGGAAGAATGCACTGAAACCAGCACTGTCCAGGCTTGTCCAATGTTTTAAGGCTAAAACCAGGTTATTCTGTATCTCAGTGCCTGAAAACCAAAGACTGGTGCAGCAAACATTATTACTAAGAGATCTGCACAGATACATCTCACTGGAATAAATACCAGCACTAAATACAGCCACAGACTCCCACCTCAGATTACAACAATGGACCAGTTTCAGAAAAAGAGAAAACAGCAAACATTTTATCACAAACAAATGCAAGGTGGAATCCTAGACTACAAAATGCCATTTTTACATGACAAGGTTTTCAAAAATAAAAAAAAAAAACAACATTTTAGATACTGCTCGTTGAAGAAATAGCCTGGAGTGGCCTCTAGATCAGAAATGAAATGCATTCTCTCTGCTGGGTGTACTGGAAGGAACATTATCAGAATTACCTGTACCATTACCTAAATATCTACTGCAACAGGACTCCTTTGCAGAAATGTCCCTGTGAGAAGTTACTCCTCCCTCTGGGGTTTGACTTCGTTTTCCAGAAACAGCACTAGTTTTCCAAGAAACCTTTTTATGTTCCAGTTTCTCAATTTTTTGCTTTTGCTCTTGAAGATTACACTCTAGCTCATTAATTTTAATCTGTCAAGACAATTTTTTTTAAATGCATAGAAAAAACACAGTTCAACTGAATACAACTGGAGACATATTCCAAATGCAAACCTAGAGCTTTCAACTGCTGATTTAAAAACTACATTCACCCAAAAGGTCTGAAAGGAGAAAAAAAAAAGCACAAATGAGGAAATTAAACTGGTCAGCTGCAATGCTCGATCCATGCCTGAAGAGGCAACAGCCTCTTGAAACTTCTGCTCCTGGCCACACAACCCTACCTTCACTCCAGTTATGATACCAGACTCTGCACAGCAGGGCCACAGACCTTGCTATCCAGAAGAAGATTCTTTGTCTTCATTTGGTTTGCCTTCTGCTGAATTGCTGAGAAAAATCAGCTCATGACACATGCAGAAAAACATCAGGGCTGGTGCAAAAGGTGCATATACAGTTGGAAGGGGGGGTAGGTGGATGAATAAAGAAAAAAGCAAGGAAAGGGGAGACAGCTTTCTGCTACAGACACACCAGTGATGAAGTTCACTTTTAAAGACAACTACAGGCTACCCTCCATTATCCCTGTCATGGAAAATTAAGTATAAAAAGTATGGTCTCATTTCACAAATGTAAGAATTACTCTTCAGTCTCCCTAAAAGCTTGTTTGCCTGTTTGATACCAGCTCCTACAAATTCTACTTACAGTGAGATTTTTAATTGCTTCACTTTGCTCCTTGTTTATTTTGGTTTCTTTAACATAATGTTTCTGTAGCTCATTAAACATCTGAAGTAGTCTAAAACAGAAAAAATGCATAAATTGCTGTAAAACATGAAAGACAACAAAATGTGGCATCATTTATGGTAAAAGTATTAGAGATGCCCCACAGAGATCGCTTGGGCTGTAGCTGTGCTGCAGAGACTCATAAAAGAAATATTCAAGATGGCAGTGAATGAAATGTGATTGTCAACAACAGAAGGAGAAAGCACCAGAAAATAACAGCAAAGCAAGTTAAAAGAATGGTCTGTATGGATGGCAAAGAATCCTTTTTACTCAGCCAGACTGAGGACCCTGTTGTTTTTGTCCAGCACACAAGGCCACACTCTGATTAAACCTCAGTGCAAATCACTCTCTGAGGGAAGAGAGCAGTAACAGGAGGCTGGCAGTGACTTTGCAGCATGTCACATACATCATTCCTCACCCCATTGGCACAACAGGAATAGCAAAAGGACACTCCTAAAGGATTTTTAAAAGTTTAAAAGCACCAATCAAGGACACATGATGAGGACACATGAGGCAGTTTCCCCCCTCTATGTGTTGCACAAAACATCTCATTGCTTCCAAGTGTGTAGGTGTGAGGATATGAGTGAATGGAATCTATGTGAAAATGAGTGGGTAAAATAAATGTCAAATAAACAGATTGGGGCTGTTAACTTTCCCCCTGATGTTATTTTGCATCAAGTTCTGTTGTACTAATTTCCTACCATATTTCATAGCATTCAGCCAACATGCACGAGACCCACAGTTTCACTGATGGACATGAGCAGACATTTTTCCTATTTTTTTTTAGGAATTACAATAAGAGCTGCTATTCATAATAAGTCATAACTGCACACCACAAGCAGGATGAGCAATACTGCAGCACAGCACAGCTTTGTGAAAGAACACGCAAACAGATGCTAGAAAAAAAAACTAGGTCAGGTTATCTACGTGCAACCTAACACAAGGCAGGTACAGCACTCTATTGAAAGACTAACTTGGACTTCTTCAACATGAGCACCTAACTAGGAACTCAGTTCACGCCCAGAGCCTGTCACCCAGCCTTCCTATGTAGTTGTATAGCTTGCAGAGTCCAGCACACTGTAAAGATATTTAAAAAAAAAAAAAACAAGATGGGTCTTCTACAGCCACCTAAAGGAAACACTAAAAACAGAGCACTTGGCCAAAGAGCACAGAGGTCTGTGTAAGATCCACATTTATGTAAGTGGACAAAAAGCAGCCTTTGAAGGGATGAGCAGCCTAAAATTTTACAATTTTACAATCAAGTGATAGAGGGATGAAGCAATATTTCACATAGCTTGCCTAGTTGTTAAAATGTTTCATTATATTTTTTCTTAAAGACAAAATTGTAGCTTTAGCACCACAAAAGGAGTTAACAGAGTTTAATTCTATCACTTATTGGCAAACTATAGTAAGGAGTGGCTCAACTCTAAAATTATTAGACTGAAAAGTAGAACTGCTTCCCTAGCTTATTTCAAAAACAGTACCGGCCTATAAACTTAATATGCACATAACACTGGGCAATACAAAATGAGCTAAGAAAGGTTCTACAAAATAGAAGATGAAACCACAAAATTCTACATTAAAAAATCTAGAGAAAAGATCATATGTGTGCACAGACACACGAAGGAGGTTCCTAGGTCATTGAATTTTTCTCAATGAACTACTTGAGAAAGAAATCCATTTCATTCTTTGCTCGGTGCTATTTTCAAGTTCAAGCCAAGATCCTGTAGTTATTTTTAAAATGTGAATGATTTCCCATTGTTTCAAAGGCTGAAAGCCACTTGCATAACAGCTTAAAAAAAATCAACTGACTTAACCATGAACATTTTCTATGCTGCAGAGAAGAATAATTCTGTGAAGAAGCAGCTTTCAAGAACTCACCTGACACTGTCACTCACTAGAACCAGATCCTTGCTGTCTCCAGCCTTATGCCATAAATGGGTTTCTGTCTGAACTTGAACACTTAATTGAAACAAACACAACAGCTTCATAAAATCATATTTCACAAATTTAATTAGATTAAACAAAGCAATTGAAAAAGGCCAAGTAACTTTTCGCTTTGATTTTATGGTAGAGGTTTCCAGGCAGGATCATAAACACACCAAAACTTAAGCCTTGGAAGATTTTTTGTGAACCAATATGTAAATCCTGGCAGAATACTCTCCAAACCACTAGCACTTCAGTTTTTCAGGTCCGTAGGTTCTAAATCTTTTAAGCAGCATTGATGCTACTCAACTTATCTTTATCTCACTACTTTTTGGTGGAAAAATAGTGTGAAAGCCTTCACAGTTTGACAGAGAGCCCATACTGGCTAAGCAGGAGTATAACTTTTTGATATTAAAACTGTTTCTTTCACTACAATAAATTTTGTACAAGATGCCCCAGACACCCTTTGTTCTTTACAGACCACCAGCATTTTCCACCCCCCACCATCCTGTTCACCTATGACTCCTTAAAATATACAGACAAGATAATGCCTAGCTCTTCTTAAGGACATGGAAACAAAAGTCTTGAAATGCTGCACTTCTTCTGATGTAAAAGAAATGTTTGACAATTCTTACTCTCTGCTTGTGCCACAGACATGCATTAACTGCTGCAGACGCAGTTGTTCTTGGATCTGACCCAGATTCTTTTCTAGCTCCTTATTTTTTATATGTAGTTTTTTCACCTTCTTGACTAACTGCTCATTTTCATCAGTGAGCTGAAAAGGAAGAGAATTGAAAAATGAAAAATCAAGAAATGCTTTCAAATCAAATGTTAATTAAGCTGATAATGCTTCATATTAAAACCATCTCCCAAAACGTGGTTTTTTTTTTCACATTTTTCCTAAACCATAGAAGCATCTAAAAGGAAAATGGCAGGAGAAACAACTGGCTTCAAATTTATGAATGCTTGACCACAACAAAGCTTCTTTACAGATATCTATTAAAGGTGTTTAATATAACTTCATAATTCATTACAGAACGTTTTGCATTTTAAATAATTCACAGAGGGACAAAGCACCCAAGTTATACTCCTAAACTATAAACATCAGCTCTGCAACTAAGCTGGTGTTTATTTTTTATTTAAACTCACCAGAGACAGAAAGACAGCCACACTGGCTGAACTTCTTGTATGCATGTTTGCTGGACCTTGCCCAGCAGTATACAGACATATATATATACACACACATATATATACACACACATATATATAATATATATAAAAATATAAATATATATTGTATAGTACAGTAACATAAGGCAATATATAGCTATATATATTTTGTACATATAATATATAAAGCCATATACAAGGCAGTATATAATACCTAAAACTATATATAGTTTTAGATGTAGCATATATAACCACACAGTGGACGTATATATATATATCATATATAAGTGCATGCATGTGCATGTATGTATATATATGTATGGACATATATCAAACTATTTACATATATACAAATATATTTTTATATACAGTTATATATATATTTCTTGTACATATTATAATTATATAATATATACTATAATATATATAATATATACCCTATATATGATATATAGTAGTATAAATTATATCTTCTATAACGTATATATGTAAAATATAGATTATAGCAATATATATTTTTTTATATATTCTGTGTATATATATATATATATATATATATATAAAACTATCTTGCCTTATCCTACAAGGTATTAAGTACATCCGAAGCCCTGGCCCAGCACCGAGCCCCGCGCTGCGCTGAGCTCGGTACCGAAGGGCAAACCCGGCCCAGCCGAGCCACCCGAGGCCTCCCGGGCACTCCCGGGCCGGGGTTCCCGGGAGCCGGGGCCGCACTCACTTGGAGGCACCTGTGTACGACGGGCAGGGCCATGGCGAGCGCCGGGGAAGTGGGCGGGACAAACCGGGATAGGCCGGGATAGGCCGCCGGGACCGGCCCCGATGGGCCCCGGGATAGGTCGCGAGCAGTGACGTCACAGCCGAGCGACCGCGGCGCGCTCCGGACGCCGTGCCGCCATGCCGCCGTGCCTGGGGGCCGGGAGCGCGGCTTCTCCCTCCCCCGGGCCGACCTGCGTGCTCCGGCAGCGGCTGCAGCCGCGGCCCCGAGCCTCCGCCTCCGCAGCCGGCGAGAAAACGCCCTTTTAAATTGTCATTAGTGGCCTTGGCAGGTTCAGCTGGTGTGTGTGGTTCTCAGGGTGTCCTGCGCAGGGGCCAGGAGTGGGACTCGATGATCCTGCTGGGTCCCTTCCATCTCAGCATATTCTGTGACTTCCTGTGACTAGCAGGCACCGACCGGCGGGGATTGAGAACTCTGCCGGCCGCAGATTGCACGGATACACCGACACACGCCAAGTGAGGGATCTCTGCAGAAGCAGGTTCTGCATCTCCCCCCATGACAACAGGTACAGGATGTGCCAGTGACATCCCCCTGTCAGGAGGTAGCAGCCTGCCTGGCAATGCTGCTGCCCCCCCGGGACCAGGGTCTGTGGCCATAGAGTTGGTGGTGCTGAGGCAATGGGCACGAACTGACCTGCATGAAGTTCCAGCTGGCTATGAGGAAGAACTTCTTTACTGTGGGGTGACCGTGCACTGGAACAGGTTACCCAGAGAGATGTGGAGTCTTCCTCACAGGAGATATTCGAGAACCATCTGGACACAATCCTGTGCCATGTGCTCTGGGATCGCCCTGCTTGAGCAGGGAGGTTGGACCAGATGCCCCGCTGTGGCCCCTTCCAACCTAAACCAGTCTGTGATTCCGTGATTTGGGTTATTTTTCTGGTATTTTTGGCAGACCAGGCTGCAGGGCACACAGGCAGGATGAAAGCACTCCACCCTCAGGACTGGACTTTGCAGACACCATACCAACAGCAAGCACTCACCAGCCACAAGAAGACCAGCTATCACACACAGCAAGACTGACCCAAAGTAGTGATTATTGCTTGCTGGTCTTCCAAGCCTTTGTTAGTGGCAGTTTAAAACCTTTGCAGTTCCTCTCTCATTCACTAGGTCTCAAATCTAGGTCTTCTCTTGTTCTCTGCATCTCCTGTTTTTGTACAAAGTCTTGCCTCACTCATTTCTTAAAGCACATCACATTTCCTTCTTTCTTCCTTTTTTTTTATTTTCCTTTTGTATGAAATGTTGCGAGATGCCACCTGCCTCTCCATCTTGACCACGTAGCCCATGTGATTGCAGTGTCTGGGAAATTTTGCATAGAACCAATCACAGAATCATAGAATGCTAAGGGTTGAAAGGGACCTTTGAAGATCATCTAGTCCCAAACCTGCTGACCTGTGCAGGGATACCTGCCACCAGACCAGGTTGCTCAGAGCCCCATCCAACCTGGCCTTAAATACTGGCCAAGGCTGGAGCATCCACAACCTCCCTGGATAACCTGTTCCAGTGCCTCACCACCTCAGAGTAAAGAACTTATTCCTAATATCCAGCCTAAATTTCCCCTCTCAGTTTGTACTCATTACTCCTTGTCCTGTCAGTACTGTTCCTGACAAAGAGTCCCTCTCTGGCTTCCCTGTAGGCCCCCTGGATACTGGCAGGTGGCTGTGAGGTCTGAACAGCCCCAGCTTTCTCAGCCTGTTCTGCCTGGGAAGAGGGTGTGGATATGACAGGAGCTCGTCACTGCCTACTTGTGAGTCAACAGTTCACCAAAAACATGGCAGGAGACAGGTCAGGTTAGGCTGCAAGCAGGGACTGGAACTGTAATCAGATTAAGGGAAGTGTCACAAACCTCTGGCTCCAGGGCACAACCCAGCATCTCTCCTCCTTCACTCTCATCGGTCAGCTTCTTAAACTTCACACAGGGGTCACAGAGAAAGGTGAAAGCCTAATCTATACTCAGCTCAGCCTTCTCTGTGCTGAACTGAATGGACACAAGATCCCAGCTCTGAGGCTGTCACCAACCTGAGAGTCCATGTGAGGGAAGGACTTGCCTGTGGTGTTACCTGCTGTCAGGAATCCTGCCTGTGAAGACTTCTTGTATTGATTCCATAGAAGCAGACACCCAACGCTGCTAATTGCTGGAGCCTGTGACGAATCACCTTGACTCCAAATTGCCTGGCATCAGAATTGCTACTTCAATCAGCAATTAACATGGAATGAATTAGCAACCACAGTCGCTTCTTGGTAAAAGGACAGCTGGGTGTAACTAGCTGCAGTAGCAGCAAGGAAAAAATAAACTTGGGAGGGATAGCACCAGCCAGCAGTGCAATGGTGCTGAAGGGAAAGGGAAATCCCATTTTCAGATGAAGTAGCAAGACCCTGAGATGCAGTTACTCAGTTTTATTCTGGTTTATCCAACACAAATAACGTCTCAGGTGAGGTCCTGAGGAGTCTGTAAAACAGGAATAAAAATTACATACAGAAGAAAATACAGCATATCAGGAGGTGTTGAAATCAGAATCATTTTAACTGACTTTGTCTTTAGTTATTGTAAAGGACAGTAGTAATTGTTTGCTGTGTCTTCCAGAGGAGAATGGACACAGAGTTACTGTCTAACAGAGTAGACATCTCTCATCCCTTCAGCTGGATGAGAGGGAAAATTTCCTGATACCAAAGAGAAAAATACACATAGTTCTTCCTCACTATATATTTTAATAAACGCATCAGAGAATGATCAGGCATGACTTTGAATACAGGTATACCTAATAGGCACAACACAGTGACAGAGCAAGCAGACAAAAAGTCCCTTCCAGGCCACTATTTAAATGAATATTGATTTAGAAGAAAACACACTCTGATAGAATAGAGATTCTGATACTTTGCAAAACTTTGTAAAATTACTTCAGAAATAATTTTTTCCAGTGACAAGGAGAAGATGAAGTGTAAGAATGCAGTGGAGAGAAATCAACACAGCTGAATCCAGTGTATCCTGCATACCAGTATCTCACTGTAGACAGTACAAGTAGGATAACAGTTATTTCCTCAATACTGGGAATGTCAGTAGTCATAATCACTTTATATCACACAAGACAAGACCACTTGAATATCAAGGAATAATACTGTGCAAAGTACGTGCAGGGCTCAATAGGACTTAACATTCCTATGGTACCCAGGTGTTTGCTTTTGGTTTGGGGTTGTTCAGGGATTTTTAAATATTGTGGGTGTAGAAGTAAAACAAAAAGCCCACATGGATTAATTCAGTGTTTCTGCAGAAACCAGAGCAGGCATGGAAAAGGCAGCACTAGGCAGCACTCTGAGGACAGCTTAGGTCAGAAACAGCAGAGAAGACAAGCCCATGATGAGTCTTGGGTCACTTGAAAGACTGAGGGAGCTGGGCCTGTTCAGCTTCGAGATGATTGAAATGGGACCCCATTCAATGTGCATGAATATTTAAAGCAGGGGTGTCTGGGATGTTCTCAGTGGTGCCAGGCAATAGGACAAGTGGCAACAGGCAGAAACTGATGCACAGGAAGTTGCACTTGGATGTGCGGAAGAACTTTACTGTGTGGGTAACTGCACTGGAAGAGATTTCCCAAAAAGATTGTGGAGTTCCCTCGCTGGAGATATTCACAAACCATCTGGACATAGTCCTGTGCAATGTGCTCTGGGATGACCCTGGTTGAGCAGGGGGGTTGGACCAGGTGACCCACTGTGGTCTCTTTTAACCTGAGCCATTCTGTGATTCCCATGTGTGAAACCTGCAGACCCAGTTTCCCCAGCTCTTCTAGCAATACAACAACCAGTTCTGGGCATACTGCTGCTCTTCTGCTTACCCAGGAGTTGACAATGCAGCTATGCAGAGATTTTAAGACCCAAGTGTTTTCAAACTCAGAAACTGTTACCAGTAGAAAACAAAAAATAGAAATAGACCAGTAGAGCTAAAAGGGAAACAGGAATTCCTGATTTCTGACCTAGGAAGCAAGCCATGCAGTCCCCTTCTTTCCCACTTTTCCATGCCTGGCAGGGGAATTGAAGACAAACAGAGGAAGCAGACAACAGCCAGGTTCTTAGACCTGTAAAGGGTTTGTGTAAGATGCAGATTTTGTCAAACAAGCATTGATCCATCCAAATGACACCAAAACCCTCCTACTTGTATTTTGAAACCCTTGGGAAAAGCTACAGCTGAAGCTCTTGTTGGTTTAGTCATGCACATTATGATCAAACATCTTCAAAATCACCATTGATTTTGAGAGGCTGCACTTCGAAATGTGCGTCCATTCTAACAAATGGATAAAAAGATACTCCATTAATTTGTAAAATTGGCCCAAGGCTGGTGTGTAGCACTGGACATCAGATTTTGAAAATCAAAAAGCTAATGTTAGCCTATGTGTGTATAAAAAAACCCCATTGTTTATGCAAATGATAAAAGACTGATGTGTACTTGATTAGGAAGGATGTTAGTTTTCCAAAGATCTTAACAATACGTTATTTTTAAAAAAACTTCTCAGTGGCAGTTAATGTAGGAAATGCCACCAAGATACTTTCCACTGTAAACAGTGACAGCAGAAACATTTCCCTACACTCTTATGCAGCTTGTTTGTTGAACACAATCTTTTCTCCTTGCATTTTTAATGCATTTGCAGTTTTAATGTAGTTTGGTATGAACAAAGACACATTTCATGCTGGCTCACACAAATGAAAATGTCATTGATTCCAGCAGTGCTGAACCTCCTACTTGCTGCCAAAGAGCAAGAATGTGACCCATTTCACTCTTTTTCAGCTCCATGTGCACCAAAATCATTGATTTGTCAGAAAGTATATAAGCATGGGATTGCCTGATGCAACCCCCTACAATAACTCCCAAGTGTAGCTTTTTTTCTACATGGATTAAAGGTCAGTAGGTGTCCTTTCAACCCCCAGAGAGAGCTACCATCCTCATCTTATTTTCCAGGCATTAAAACTTTCCTATGAAAATCTACATGCTTTTGTAAATCATGTATAAATTTTACCTGCCCCAAATGAATCTCTTTTATTCCATCCACCCACTGTGTCAGCAGTGACTTCTTCCTGAGTCCCTTTCAGGCTGGAAGATGGCAAGACTTATGTGATTTTTCTGCCTGGTATGTCCTGTGGCACAATTGGGGCTGCCAGTCTCACAGACAAATGCCAGTTGAAAAATCATGGAAAAACCTTGAACAAAATGGCCAACACGGAAAAAAGGCCCTTTCCCCATCTTGTTTAGATCTTTGGTGACAGAGTAATAATCCCATTTGTGATCAGGAACCTTCCCTGAAACAGGGAGAAGCAGTCTGGCTCTCCCAAGCCTCAGCACAACCACTTTGGCTAAAAGCAAAAGTTCAGACATCAGTTTATGGACATTTCTTGAATATCAAGAGGAAAAGCACCAAGACATGATTGGATTAAAGGTGACCATTTGCAAAACTGGAAACAAAAAAATACTTTCTCATAATATATAAGAAAGTCAATTTAATCTTAAAGCTGATAAAACCAGAGGCAATATTTATTAAACCAAATTAGGCTACAAGCATCCCTGTCACAGCACACTGACAGAAGTTCTGTATTCCCCTTCAGTGACAGAAACATCAAGTCATAACACTAGGCTGTTTTCAGTGGATAATGTTCAGTGTTTTCAGTGGATCAAAAACCAATACTGGCATGTGTGTGGCAGTCTGCTGCTTCTCCCTTCAAGGCCAGGAGAAAATACCATTTATTTTACATCCACAGATGTGGTCTAGGGAAAAGAGTAACAGCTTGGAACTGTATTACCTTGTAATAGAACCCCCAACAGAGAAGATAAACATCTCTCACTGTAGAATCAAAGGCACTCACACCTCAGAAAAGTTCTTGCAGCCATATCTCCTGGAAGGGAAAATCTCCCAGGATGACAGAGCCAGTCTGAAAACTCCAGAAAAAAATTAAAGACACCATTTTACCAGAGCTGTCTGTCGGATCTTGAAGTGAAAAAAAATTTCCTTGTTATAACCAACCCCCAGGGTAGATCTAAAGGGAGAGCCTTGCACTGCATGTTTAAAACAGTTTGTGTGGTAGGAGGGAAATGTGGACTGTGTCTAAGCAGTGATTCCTGAGCCTTCTGGACATAGAGAAGAAAGATGGTCAGAGGCTTTCCATGATAGAAAGGGAACACAAAAAATATCTCATACACCACTCAGAACAGTGCACTAATCAAGCATTATGCCATAAATGACTGATTAGCAAGAATTATGAAAAATGGTGCCAGTGCCTGATAGTCTCTGATGGAGCAAAAATGGGATCAGCACAGCTCTTCTGGGAAGTCCAGCAATAAGAAAGAACATCTCCTTACGATCTAACTTCTCTTCTTGTAGGCAAAAGGAAAATCTGGGCCAAACAGCCTCTTTTATCGGGTATAAAATCTCCCATTGCAACATGAGGATTACATTAAACTACAACATTGTAGCAGTTTACACAAGCAAAAAGCTGCTCATCTGGGCTACCTCTGAAAGGCAGGCTCAAACTGCTTTGTGAGATTCCTGATAAAAGCTCTGGGGAAAGGGACTAGAGATGGTAAACAACAATTTTATATGACTAATCCAATATAATCCTATGCTGGGTAAAAAAGCCATCTGCATGGATTCCCACTGAAGTGCACTTTAATAATAGTGCAGCAAGCCTCTGGCTGTCACACTGAGGCTCTTTCACACTCAGGCTAATAATTGCAAAAGATTTCTTACTTTTTTTTTCTTGCCCCTGTGTTTTTATTAAAGCTGTTATACACTTGTCCTCCCATTTTATTTCATTAGAAGATCATCCATCAAACCCATGAAGTGACAAAGATCCACACTGGAAGGCATCTGAGGATTCCACATCCACAGCTGGTAGCTACAGAGAGGTCCCCCTCTCTTTGCAAAACTGCACCTATTTTATTGCATCACTGCAGCCTGCGGTTACTGTCAGAGTAGAGAATGGCAAGCTGTCTGCTGAGGCAGAATTAAACCAATTCCAGCTGCAGCAGCTTCCCCAGTGAGTGACCCTGGCTTTTGCTCCGAGCAGGCCGCAGTGGGGACCCCTGTGCGGCCGCGCCATGGACGCTGTGCAGCGGCTTAGTTCCGGAAGGGAAGGAGACTGCCACCCCCAGCTGAACCACACCTTAGTCAATTAGGGCTTCACACCCCAGGAGAGAAGGAAATCCATGACTTGGCTCCCTTTTCTCCTCTGAGGTCAGAGAGAACAGGTTTTCCCCTCCTCTGAGCATTCATTGTTTCAGGGAAGGAAGTCTGACATCCTCGCATATCTGGCTCGGGCTCAGGAGGATTGAGGCAGACAAAGCTCCCAAGAAACACTTGTATTTCAGGTTCATCAGGGTGGGCCTATTCCAAGTGGACGAGATTAAACACGTGGCGTGTGTGTAGGTTACGAAAGGCATGTGAGAGGAACTGGCTAGCGTTTGGGGTTATGAAAGATCAGAGGTTATGAAAGACCTTGGCAGTTTGGAAAGATGAGCCAAGAGTCTGATCCAGCAAGGCAGAGAGCAGCCTCAACCAGCTCGGAGGTGAATGGATATTCAAAATCAGCCAGCAGGTCACATGAGGAAGTTCACACTGCCTGGGCAGGTCTAGGCTAAGGAAGGTTTGAAAAAAATTTCAGAAAAGTATTAAATAAGCAGTTATCATGGACTAGGAGAATGATAAAGAGAAATATTACCATTTAAAGGCCTTACAGGAAGCTATATTTTTTTGCAAAGTATTTTGGAAGGTCTTAAAATATATATGAATATAATATATATATATATATATAATAAATACTAGCTGTGGTCACTGATTTTCTAAGAAGTATTCTTTGCTGGCCTTCTAGTTCTGTTTTAAATCTACCTGCAAAAGCCACATAGCTGCAGTGAATCTGTAAAAAAAGAGGGCTCATTCAGGTATTTTAGCCTCAAAAGTTCAGCCTCTGGTGACTCTATTATCACTATTCTACCACCAGAATGAACAGAAGGTTGGGGAAATTCTACTCTCCAAATACTTATTTTCCAGACATCACTTGGAAAGAGGACATCCTCCTGCTGAGAAAAATATTGAGGAGAGCACTTCCCCCTCTTTGCAACATTACTTCTCTGTGATGGTGTGTGTAACTTTCTGTAGATACCTTCAGTGGGGATACTTGTGCATCCTGCTTACTGCATTGTAATTCACACTGCCTGCTTTCAAAACATGCCTTAAACAGCCTTCCAAATGCCCCTGTGGCAGCCTAATAACAGCAAATCTCCAGGCACTGAGGCATACGGGAAGAAAACATCTGCATTACATCAGAATAGGATCTAGCCTGTTTCAGCAATAGGTATAGAATTTTTATTGTTGGTAAATTCAGCAACTAAAATTTTGTAGTTCAAGGAAAAATACAGAAAACACTTCCGTCATGGTCTGAGATGCTTCTTAGAATGCAAAGCCATGATTAACTGTACACTTTCACCAAAGTTAAAGCTGTCTACATCTCAGCAGTCCACAAATCTCATCAGGAAATATATTTACCCATCTGGCCCTGCACAAAAACTCTCTAGGGAAGGTCCTGGAAATGCCTCATGCTATGGCAGCAATAAAAAGCACAAATTTCCAAAACCTAGAGGAAACTCAGATTAAGGAAGAATCCAGACCAGTTCTGTTCTATACTTGTTCAAATTATACTCCATGTTTGTAGGAGTACAAAACTAACCTAACATAAGAACGAAGCAGATATGCATTTGGAGGAAACAATTTACTTAGAGCAACCAGTCAGCAGAAAGATTAGCAAGCATTTGGTGAGGATTTATTAAAAAAATTCATCATTTCATACTTCAACCAAACTTTTACACTTTGTGTAGCAGTCAATTCACCTTCTCAGAGTATGTTATTATTTTTTTTCTGATTCAAAATGGGGACTAAAAAATATTTCACTAAGTAGACTGACAGCCTTGCTGTCTTTGTGGCATCCACTGCCAGAGTGCAGCTTAGAAATTTAAAGAATGAAGTTGAATTCTTGTGCTACAATCCATGAAGTTCAGTCCCTTGCTTTAGAAGGAAAAGGTCCAAGTGTTTAATTTTAAAAAGTGTTTATTCTTTTTGTGAACTGCCTGTGGCAACAGTGTCCCTCTCATCCCAAAGTCATCTGGGTCCTATAAGATAAACAAGAAAAGAAAATAGATCTAGATTTAGGGTCCGTTACATTAAGTCAATTTAATTTAGCCTAGTCTCTAGGAAATTAATTAATTTTGTACTTAAAGAGAGTAAGTGGTGGTGTTATGCAATTTCCTTCATGCAAATGTGTTTGCCAATAAAGCATCTCTAGTCTAGCCCTGAAAATGAAACTCTCAACCACAAAGCAGGTGCTGAAAGACAATAACAAATTTCATACACTCTATGTACCTAATGCCTCTTTCAAAAAGCTAAGCTGATGGACTCGGTCCCTGGGCTCTCTTTTTTCCCATTCAATGCCAAGTGTGCATCAGAACAAGTCATTTGGAAAAACCTCACTCTGACAGATAAAGTGTGTGTTCCCAACACTCACTCGGTGTTTTAAGCACAACAGTCTGGCTGCTCTATTGCATAAGCACGCATTCATCCTGGGCTGCCCTCCTTCTAAGAGGCGGAACCAGAATCCCTCAGCTCTGCCGGCATGGCAATTTGGCTTATACGGATTCTGGAAGAGTGGGTTCTGAATTCTCTTCTTCTCATCCTTAACAAACCCAAAATGACACACGAAGACAAGGGAAAAACAAAAAGGGCTATGTATTTCCTACCACACACTTGAGCTCCCAAGCACTAACAAGCTGCTGAACTTTAAAACCTGAACTTGCCCTTCCACTGCCGAGGCCGCTTTTCCCCTTTCATTCCCGAGATGGCCGATGCCAGCCACCAGCTTCCCCCCGAAGCCCCGGCAAGGTCCACAGGCGGGCCCCCGTTCGGCGAGATGGCCCTGGGGACACGGGGGCAGCGGAGCCCCTGGGGGCCGCTCGGCCTGGGAGCGCGCCTGTTCCTCCTCATCCCGGGGAAAACAGGAGCGCCCCAGCCCCAGCCCCAGCCCCAGCCCCAGCCCCAGCCCCAGCCCCAGCCCCAGCCCCAGCCTGGCGGTCCCGGCGCCATGTCGTGAGGGGCGGCTGGGCCACGGCCCCGGCCATGGCGGCGCATCCTGCCCTCCGCATCCCGCACCCTGCCCTCTGCATCCTGCCCTCCGCATCCCGCACCCTGCCCTCCGCATCCTGCCCTCCGCATCCCGCACCCTGCCCTCCGCATCCTGCCCTCCGCATCCCGCATCCTGCCCTCCGCATCCCGCCCTCTCGGCGCGGCCCCGGCGCTGCTCTCCGCGGTACCCCCGCCTCTCCCGGCCCTCCTCCGCCCCCAGGCTCACCTAAAGTCAGCGCCCAGCAGCCAGCCCGCCTTCCCCACTGACCGCGGCGGCCGCCTCTCTCCGCCCCGCTGCGCTGGGCGGGGCGCTGCCGGGGCGCGCAGTGACAGCGCCGGGCGGTGTGTGCGCCCAGGGCATCCTCCTCGGCGGGCGCTCCTGGGGGGGGGAGCCGGGCCCCCCGCGCCCCCCGGCCCCGCTCCGGGCAGCGCGGCTGCCGCGATGAAGCCGTGCGAGGAGGAGGAGGAGGAAGGGCGGGCGGCGGCGGGCGGCGGCGGGGACCCCTGGAAGGAGTGCGCGGAGGTGGCGGTGCAGCTGGCGCGCCGCGCCGGGCAGGTGAGAGCCGCTCCGGCCCCGGGCCGGGCCGGGCTGCCCCGCGGCCGGAGGAGCCTTCTCCCGGCGCGGTCCGAGGAAGGGCCGTGCGGGCGCTTGGCTGGTGCGCAGAGCTGGGGAGGGGGAGGAGGGCGGCGGGGCTCGGCACCCGCTCAGCCGGGCCGCCGGAGGAGCCCTCGGCCGAGGGAGGGATGGCGGCGGCGGGGCCCCATCCCGGGGAGCCCCAAACCTTTGGGGGACCTGTCCCTCGGGGGCCTCGTGCCGCGGGGCCGCTTCCCTCGAGGCCCCATCCCGGGGCAGGGGGGGCCCAGCCCTCGGGGGTACTTCCCTCGGGGGTTGCATCCTTTCGGGGGGCCCCTTCCCTGGGAGGCCCCAGCCCTCGGAGGTTGCATCCTTCGGAGCCAGCATTTGTTTTCCAGAAGCTTGTGTAGAGAAAAATAACCGTGTCAAGGACGTTTTCTCTTGTTATATCTGGCAGTCTTCAGAGTGGCCGAAATTCACTTGCTAGGGACAAATAACTGTGGTGAAGGGCTATAGTAGCTTATTTCAGATACTTGCTTTGACAAGCAGGTTAGTCATCTCAGATATCCTGACCCCACTCTGTGCAGCAGCAGCAAAACTTCCACCAGGTCTAACAAAGCCAAGAAGTGGGATCAGCCAATTGATTGAGAAACTGGATAAAACACAAACCTCAACAATGTATATTTCTCTCATGTTTCCATTCTGCTCTATTTTGAAATGGACTTTGTACCTATACATTGTGATTTAAGAAACCCCCTTTGGTATCTTGAGTCCAAGACCCATAACTTTTCCTTAGTGTGTGTTATTAAACATAATTTTCTCCTTAGTAAAAAACAACTGCACAGATGAACAGAATGCCAGAGGAGAGGAGACTTGTTTTAATAATACAGGGACTAAATGGATAATCCAAATCAGGATGACAGGTCATGCTCTCGCAGACTCTCAAAACAGGAGTTTCTCCAGCACACTCATTCTGCCAGCCATTTCACAAGAGAGACTCATTACTTGCTCAAGCCTCCACACCTTATTTCTCAAAATACCAATTTGTGAAGGCAGCTTTAAGCTTCCCCAATCATTTCCCTTGTTCAGTAAATCACAGCTGAGCACCTTTTCCTGGAAGAAGTAAACATTCCATAAGACTAATCCTTGAATCCAGAATCACAGTTTGCCATTGCTACCTTGTAAATGGCAGGAAATAGCTGATTCCTTGTCAGGCCGAATTTAAACCAGACAAGGATGTTGCTTAAGTAGGACTTTGGAAACTGGGTATTTTTTTATTTTCCAATTATTTGGTCATGTTAAGGAATCTTTTTTGTTACAAAAGGCACTGGAGATCCTTCTGGAAGAAAAGGTGCAGGTATGGCATGGCTCTATCTTTTATTTAAGTGTCAGTCTGCTTCCAGCTATTGCCAAAATAAACTAGAGCTAAGGACAAAAAGTGCAGTGTAACATGCGTTTGGTAGGACTGGATTTTTATTGAAAATTTATAAAAATGGGGGTTATTAGGATCACCAAAAGCAGTCGATTCCACTAGTCAAGTTCATCTTTTTCTTCTGCTTCTCTTCCCATTCCCCAGATCTTTCCACCTTCACCTCCATCCCCAGAAATCTTGCACTCTCTGCCTCCCCAGATCCAGCTCCAGTCTCCATCCCAGCGTGAAACTTTGCTGCTTCAGCCTGTCTTTTAAGGTTCTCCCTTTCTCAGGACTGTGGCAGGTTAGGAAGGGTTGGAATCATTAGAAAATGTCTACAAGAGACTTGGCCCTAAGAAAGACGTGCACTTCCAGATTTTGGATTTCTAGGAAAAGTTAACCAGTAATACAGTTTTCTGGTCTCCCCTTTTGGCTTATACAGCTACTTGATTTGTATTGCATTGTCTTTTATGACTGTAGGTTCTTTCCAAAAGATAGGCATCTATACTCTGGAATAGTTTCTTCTAAACTTAAAAGGCCAATAAAGAAATGATGCTTGAATATGTGTCAAAAGTGTTGTTGCTGGAGTAACCTCTATTACTGGGTTAAAATCATTGCTTTTCTTGCCCATCCTGTTGTTTTGTTATTATTACTTTCATGGAATATCACAGGCTCTCATTTAATGTATGTATGGCTGTTTCATAACGAGAATGGCCATGGTTTTGTAACATCTGTAATTGACCTGCTTTAAAATTCACTCTATAAGGCCACAAATAACTACACTTTTTCAAACTTCTCTTTTGTTTTTTTTTACTGTGAGTAAGCTGCTTGCTCTGTTCATGAGAGTACAGCCATAGGTTTGATATGACTTTGCTCAAGAAAAGCAGTCATGACCAGTCTGTGTATCTTTGATGCTGGGAGCACTGAGCAATACCTGCACAGTTCTCTCCAATTGCAGAATTGGAAAAGCTTTACCAAAATGAGTAAACATGCATCCAGGTAAAAATAAGAGTAAGAAACTGACATTCGGACACAGTATGCTGAAGTCCAAACTTTTTCTTTCCTTTTTCTCTCATGGTTTTCTTTTTATTTTTTATTTCCTGGAAAATAATTTTATGAAACATAAGAGACCTAGCAGAATAACACTAAAAAAAAAATTAAAAATATATAAATAAATAATTTATTTTAAAAAATATAAAATTTCCATTGGTATTCTAAAAAACCAAGATTTTTTTCCCCTGTTATTTGCTCCCAGGGGAAATTTTTAGGCTATTTTCTATGTAACATGGATAGATGTTTTAGCAAACCAGATTGGAATTCCCTGAATTACTGTTTTTTATCTAGACATTTGATTTTATCAGTGGGCAAATATTTCAGGACAGTATTGCAACCAAGAAAATCCATCTTGGATCTCCCAGAAGTATATGGTGAGTGCAAGCAGTATGGTGAAATGAAATAGCTGACATGAGCACACTACTGTAGGTAGCTCTCAAGTATTGGGAGAAAAGGCATCTTGGCCCTCTGTCTTGTTCATTCTCCTTTGTTGGAATAAATTTAATAAAGGCATTTAAAAAGGAAGAGTCCAGGACTGACTGCCCTGAGCCCCAGTGTCTCCATTTCCCCTGCTCCAACGGAAATGAAGGAGGGAGCAGGGACAGCCTGGGTCTTGCTCTGTGATGTGGTCTCCATGTAATGATGTAAATTCCCCTTGCTTTGCATAACCCCCCAAAATCTCCCAAGCAGGGTATTAGGATAAGATCTGCATTAGAGGAGGGGCAGCATGGGCTAAGAGTGTTAAATGGCTCTGCTCTAAATAACCATGCTCCCAAAAATCAGTTGCTTAGAAATTGCTGAAAAATCTCTGTAATCTAGGGACAAGCCCTAGTACAGGAATAAAGTCTAGTAAAGTACATTTACAGCCAATTTACATCATCTTGATTGCCAATCTCATTGTACAATGGGGATAAGGTGCAATCAACTATTTTCATTTCATCATCCTGTAGTTCCTTTGGTTTCTGCTTACCTGCTGCCTGTAACCTAGAGTGAGACTTTCATGGAACCCCGTGTCCATCTGGAAAGACCAGGCAATTGCAGCAGGTATCCACAAACCTTATTGTAAGGCTTCTGCAGGAGAGGAGTTGAGTGACACTCAAAATATTCTGAGGCAGCAGGCTCTAAATACTCCTTTGTAGGCAGGTGACTTTTACGGATTTTTCCACATAAATTGAATTCTACACTGCTCTCAGCTGTTTGATAATTTTCTAAAGAATAAAAGTTTTTCATCAATTATGCAGAAAGTGTGATCCTTGTATGGGGATATTCTGGCTTGGATTGCATACCTGTACAAGCTGGAGCAAATGCATAGGGGTCCCTTTTGTCAAGCACTTTGTAAGTGGCAGAGAATTGCCAGAACCAGAGCCGTCCGTCCCGCGTGCTGTGGGCGAGTCTCCACAGCTGTGGTGCCCATTTGTGGCTGGTGACCTCAGCCCAGCATCATGACTTCTCTCCTCTTGACATATCACTTGCACAAGAGGCGGGGAAAAGCAGCTCATTGCAGGGCTGGTAAATGCTAAATGTGTGTTGTGGGCCCGCAGAGGAGATGGGTGAGAGCACCATCGGCCACCACTTCATAGTGCAGGCACACCCTTGGCTACTCCCGCCTCCAAAGTGGCTGGAATGGCCACCAGAGAAACAGACCAGGTTAAAGTTAAAAATGGTCATGAGCAACTGGGTAAAAGATCAGAAATGAAAAAATACTAAATTTGAAGCTGGGATGTGCAAAGGGTTGTACTCAAACTGGAGAGATCAAGTTTTCAAGCTTGCAATGAAATCAGCTGATTGCAGAGCACATCCACAGGAGTTTTCATCTCCATTTTTTGTTTCCCAGCAAGACTCGGGTATGATCTCACTGCCCTGCTGAGCAGTGGCACTGATTTAAATGGCTGCAAAAATCTCGATCAGTAAAACCGAATAGAAGTCAAGATGTGGCATTGCTTAGAAGAAATTAAAATCTTCTCGTCAAAAGGAGAGCATTCTTCATCTATTTCACTGTCAAGTTCCAAGCAGTAAAGACAATAGGAAAGTAAAGAAGAACAAATAAAATAAAGGGTATCAGCATAGCAGTTTTTTTAGAATACACAGCTGAGTGTGGTTGGAGTGTTTTGGATTTTGCTTTGGGCTGAAAAGGAGCCCAAGAGCCTTGCTGGAATTACACTTTCATGCTTCCATCGTAAATCCTTCAAGACAACCACGCAAGGCATTGAGAGGAGTAAAAAGATAAGATGTGGTTAATATTTTGAGATACAGTAATGAACTTTAGCAAGACCTCAAACTGAAAAGTACTACCTGGCCTCACAAGCTCAGTAAATAGGCACAAGTCATGTTTTACAGCCCACAGAGCAGAAACATTAGTCCAGATTCCTTCTATACTAAGGCAATAGTCAGCCACATCCATTACTTGTCAGAACAATTAGCACACCCTTTAAATATAGTATTTTATACTATGAAAACCAAGAGCTGAGATGACATTTGGGAGTTTCTGGCTCCCTTTCCCATGCATAATGCAGCAGAACTGTTTTATTTGGTTATCGAGTATTTCTCAATGGTTTTAAAATGCTTTGATCAATGGAAATTTAGTTAAGAAACTGAAATATATAAATTTTAGACAGGACTTGTAATATTGACCCTGTTGCTGCTGGGTTTAATACAATAATTCTAAACAAATAAGTGGTGTGAAATTTTTGCTTTGTTTTGTTGTTTTGGTTTTTTTGTTAATTTCAAATAATTTATTATTTTCACTGATTAAAAAATAAGCAATCTCCTTTTCCATCCTGTCCCTTTATTTTTCTTTTTAATGAAGAAGATGGGAAAAAAAAAAAAAACAGAAAGAAAATAGGAGAAAATGGAGAAAAGCTTTCATTAAGTGTTTTCCCATATGTGAATTTGTACTTGAGTTTGTAACAGTAATACTCTGGAGAATCGGATAAAGACATTTCCAGAAGAGAATTCCAGTTTAAATCATTGGTTTCCTATCGAGAGAAAGCTTTAATTTTTGTTCTTGTTAAATACATGGCAATTATTTAGGAGCCAGAGGGTGGCCAGCATTTAAAGTTCCAAAAGCCCACAAAAAAACCCCAAAAAAACTATGTGTCTTTGTTGGCAAAATGGAAAGCCACTATATTTTCCATATTGCATATCTTTTAAAGTAAGAGAACAGTGGTGTATTGGCCCTGTAAATAAAAAATAAAAAATAATTGAAGAAAAAAGTAAATAAAAAGGGCTTTCCTTGAAAAATGCCTGAGCCTTGAGGCTTTTTCTTATCTTGTGTATATTTTTGGTAATTTTCTAAATCATGATGACTACCAACATCCTTTCATTCCTTTAGCTGTATGCCTTAATCAGTCCTTTTCTAAACTGTCAAGTGAGGTTTTTGCAGTGATTCAAAATGCTGTGTTCCCAAAGAATGCTCATTAGCTCAGAAAGATTTTTTGTCAAAAAATTAGAACAGCCTCTGGTAGAATTAGGCCTACAGCTGTTTTTCAGTATTAGCTATATTTTTTCAGTGATGATATTATTTTAGTATGCACAGGCTGAATGCCCAGCAAATCTGATTTATGAACTTCTGTTTCAGATTATTAGGAAAGCTCTAACAGAGGAAAAACAAGTGTCCACAAAGACATCTGCAGCAGATCTCGTGACAGAAACCGATCATTTTGTGGAAAATTTAATTATTTCTGTTCTGAAAGAGAAGTTTCCCTCCCACAGGTGAGTGTCTATAGAAACTATCAGTGACCTTTTTTTGTCCTTTACATGCTGCATATCTGATTGGTATTTAAAGGGAACTTTAAAAGTCTGTGTATCTTTCTTACGTCTCTGTATCTTTCTTATATATTAACCAATTTCTGTTGGACATTTTCATAGGACTCCTATTTTTTAAAAGTACCATTTCTTAATACTTAGTACTTTGTATTTTCTATGTTTCTCAATATATGTATTTAATAGCAATGTTTCCCCTGCAGGGACATCATGGATAAAGGTTTCATGTGGATCTCCATGATGTTCAGAATACTGGTCTGTTGCCTACTGTATAAAAATTATGCTAATGCTATCTATAAAAATGTAGCAGAAATATATGTTAGCAAAGGTCCCACCCTGCTGACCTTTCCTGTTGCCATCACACATATGCATTTGCCAGATCAGGAGAGGTAAAAGTGTATTAAATGACATTTACCTTGTGTTCTATAGTAAGACCAGTGAGAAGCAGGTCTGTTTGTCATCATCAGTATTGGATGCCTACTCATAAACAGGCTATAAATTACTACATGGTGTGCAAACCCAAGGTTTTAAAAGTAGATCAGGTTGTCAATTCCTCTTGAATTATTGTGGTTGACTTAAAAATAACAACTCAGCTCATGCACAGATTAGAGAGAGAGTTTGTATTAGTTTGCCAGGTTTGGTTTGATGCAGAGACTGCCATTGATTTCTACATTTGACATCAGTGGATAAAATTCATTTTCCTGCAGAGCCAGTGCAAGGCCTGCATATCCCTTAAATAGTGTCTGACTCCCTTCTAGCTGTGGGCATCTCTGATGGGAATGAGCCTTGCATTTTAGCACTGTGCAGAAATGAACAAAGAGGAAAATCTGAACGGCTCAGCTACTTATGTGATTGTCCAAGATGCTGCTGGGCAAAAAACCACCACCATAAGAAGAGCAGAAAGCATATTTTATACTATTTTATATGGCTTTCTAAATACATGCTGTATGTGATGGCATGTTGTACAGCATTATGTGTGGTTCTTGGCTGCAATTCTCAAGAGAATGCCAGGCTTTACAAGCCTATTATTTGTGTAATATTCCTTCTACTATTGCTGGCTGTGCTCTTCTCTCATCTCCACTCCTACGTTAGTTTTTTTTTTCCTTGAGCAGTCTGGCAGAGAACATAAAACCTACACATTTCCCATAAAATGCGAATCACCAGACACACTCAGAATGGGAACAAAAGGTCAGCATAGGCCTAGGAACTGAAAAACCCCAGATTTTATCAACTCTGTACAGTTAACTTCTGACTTTATAAGTAAATGAAGAAACTGCCATTTCTTCAAGACAATTTTGTTGATAGGGGTTGTTGGGTTTGCTTAGAATTTGTTCAGATAATTAATGCGTTTAGATTAAGCAATAGATAAAAACTAAATTTAACTAGACTAGGTTAAAACATGTGCAATGAGGAGTCTACAATAGCAGTCAGGGGCTAAATTAAAGTACAGTGAAAATATGAAAGGATCATTTATATTGTATTCAGTCTTTCCCCTAACCTGCTGTTGAAAGCAGCACTGAAGATTTCTGTTATTTCTTTTCTTCTAAATCATCTTGATTCTTATGTCCTATGAAACAAAACGGACTTCAGGTGTTAGAAGAATTAAAAGGGATCTTATTAGAATCTGCCATTTGCACTGAGGCACTTACAAGTCTTGAGATACTGGAAGTGTACTCAGAAGTAAAGAGAAATACTCGGAAAACCATTCAAAAAGTAATTCTGTCCCATGTTTCTTTTTTCTTCTCTCCTCTTGGTTAAGTGGAATGTATCATCTTCATTCACACTTCACTCAACTTTTAATCTTTGCTCACTTTTTAGTACTCTGATGTGCCCCCAGTGAGTCTTTTCTAAAGGATATTTTTTCAGATAGATCCTGAGTTGTGGGTAGGCACAGCCAGACTTCCAGGGGCTACTGGTTGCAAAAGGCTATCCCAACATTTACCCATGCTATTATTACACAACCTGCCATCTTTTGCGTTCCTTGTGGCCTTAATTAAAGGCATTAAAATCAGGATACAGGAGTTTGAGAGGGTGACATCCAACTCTAGCTTCCCATCATTCTGTCCTCAAATCCCCATATGGGTGTAGGTGAGGGACAGCCCCATCCTGTACTCAACTGGATATAATTCCCGCTGCAGATTATGGTAGGTTACAGCTTCTCTGCTGTTCCTGCAGTGAATTTCAGAGTGGCCCCATGGCGTGAACAGAGGTAGTCTAAGGCTTGGCTAAAATTACTAGACTCATTTTCAGTGGGAATAAACTGTAATCCAGATTTGAGCAGAGGTCAGAGGAGCTGACAGGCTGGCATATTAAATTAACTATTTTAATGAGGTGGCTACCCCTCCCACTTCTCAAACTGTTCCTAGAATTTATTCCAGTACTTCACACGGAGTGTTTTGCTTAGTTTGCAGGTTTTTACAGGACACAGAGCAAGACATCTGAGGTGACTTGCAGGACTCTCACATTTCCCAGTGTTGTATAGCAGCAAGGGTTTTTTTGCTACCCATTAGCCCAGATTTTATAAAATGTGCACCTAATTTGTTCCACATCTGTTCTGGAAAAATTGCTCTTGAGCATGAAGGTTTTATCAGTGGCACTGCTGTGCCCCAGCTCCAGGTTAGCATTTCTGAGCTCAGGGACTGCAGCGTCACACCCCCACTGTGAGAGAAAGGCGAGGGACTGGCTCCCAATACTCAAGGGCAAACCTCTTACACAGAAATACTCCTGTCTTAAATGAGGTTCTCGTTTCACCTTTCTTTGGCTGGCAAGACAGCAGCTATAGGTCAAGCTCCAGCTGGAGGAACTGGCAGAGGGTTGAAGCAGAGGTATAATTAATATGGAATATGGATAATCTGAGGTGGGATTGAAGGTGCTTCACCTACAAGAAGATGAACCTCCTCTGCATTCAGCAGCATAGACAAGGCATGGTTGGGTTTGGATGCTGATTACAGGTTTTGTGAAAGCTAAAGCCAAGTGATACAGCAACAACAAGACTAAATAATGGAATATTTAAAGCAAGGAGCCTGCAAAGTGTTATGTTAAACTGAGAGTTTCAAACACTTGTTCAAGTCTTTCCTGTTTCTCAGTTGTGCACTAACACTTTGTCCTTCAGCTGTTTCATTTAATGGAGATAAAAATAGTAACCAACACTTCCTAATTCCATCTTCATACCAGCTGGGGGTCTATAATGCTATCAAAATAGTCTGTTTCTATTTAGGTTGAGCATTTGGAAAACTCAAGAAGCCTCCTCCTGTGCTGTCTGCAGAACATTTTAAACTCATGGCTTCATGTGGTATCTGGAATCTTGAGGTACAGGTTGAAGACACAAAATAAAATAGCTGCTACTCTAGTCCTAGGGATGGACTCTTGCAAAAGATATTCTCACTTTACTTTATCCTTTTTTTTTTTTCTCTTTGTGTCTTTGAGAGAAGCTTTTTGTATTCAAGCATTTCCAGAAACTCTGAATATCACTCCCAGCTGTTCAAATGTGAAACCACCAGCAAGATTTGGTACTAGCAGTTGGATTCTACTCCTGTACATATAGGGCTTTATGAAAATCTGTGAGAGTAGCACCTGCACATCTCTTACAGAAAGAGACCTTGGGCAGTTTATGGGAAAGCAGGGATAATTAAGGTCGACAGGAAATGTGCCAGAACTGGATGTTTGTTTCCCAGGGAAAAAGAAGGAAAAAACTACTAAAAGAAACTGGGACAGAACAACAGAAGAGAAGATGATCTCAGATTTCATTTTGTGCCTTGTGCATCCAAACAACAAACAAACAAAAAATAATTTGTTGATTTTTTTCTGGGTCATGGGAAAAAGAAAGTCCAGCTTTGTAAACCTGATTTCCTGAGTCAGATTACTGTAAAAAATACAAATACAAACAAGAGTGTGAATTTTCTAAGAGTGTATTATTTCCTTCTGACTTAATTTGACTGCAGAAGAGAAGCAGGTACAGTTTGCAGTTTATATTACTTACTGCAAGAGACAGACCTAGCCTGTAAAATTATATTCTGCATAAAATAATCTCCTTGAGTTCCAGGGATATCAGTTCAGATCTATTTCTGCATTCATTTTCATGGCTTCCTTAATGGTATATTGGGAAAGTGTACATAAATAGAGTTCTTTTTTTGATATATAAAATAGAATGCTGTAGATTCAAGCATTCTCCCTCAAAGTCTCTATGAAATTTACCAGTTCCTAAATTTAAAAAGCAGTGTGTATGTTTACATTTATACAAGAATGTTTTATCGAGAGAGGGAGAAGTTCTCTCTTAAAAACAAGAATGATGGAATTGTACTTTCCAAGTCATGCATCTAAGCTAATGGTCTGGGATACTTGTTTTACCCTTGCACCACATGCAGGTTTATTGCAGAAGAATCCACTGCTGCAGGTTCAAAATGTGTCCTCACCGACAGTCCGACCTGGATTATTGACCCTGTTGATGGAACGTGCAACTTTGTGCACAGGTAAGTGGCCAGCAGCCTGGGAAACACATCAAAACCCAAAATGTAGCTTCTCACAGGTCCTCCCTTCCTCCTGAGGAAGAGGAACCTGGTGGGTTCGTTCCTTTGGCTCACACGAAGGAGCCATCCCTTTATCTCCTGGTACCTGGTGGGCTGCGTTGGGGGGAGGCCACGTTAGTGCTGTTACCTGAGGGTGAGCTGGCGTTTCTGCCCTTGGCACTTTAGGGTGCGGGGCCTCGAGTGGCGCCGCAGGAACAAGGCCGTGCTGTGAGGGCGCTTGGCCCAGCGCCTTGTGCAGGTTCCACACGTTCCTTCCAGGAGCGCCCTGCGCCCCGCGTCAGACACGGGTGCCTCCTTCTTGCTGGGAAGTGCGGCCACTGCTTGTGTGAGAGCTGAGCTGCACGGAGATACTGGTGCTGAATTTATAAAGTACCTCCACAGAACGAAGTCGTGGGGTGATTGCTGCAAAAATTAACTTTTAATTCACCATTCAAGTGTGAGGCATTGTAAACTAATGGCTGTTCATAATATTTCTGCTTAGAAACCCTGCCTTATAGTTAGCGGCTTAAAGTAACTACAACTTTCATAAAGCAAAAATTAATCATTTGCTTGACTTTTGGTGCAATTACACAGAATTCCAGGGGAGATGGGGGATGCCACGTAGTGATGTTTCATACAATTAAGTGAAATTTCCTCTTTCTAGCAGTATTTTCTGGACTTTGAAAGTGCTTTCTGAAATGTGTTTTTAAGAAATGAATTTATTTCATTGTTTAAAATGTAGTAATTATACAATAGTCAAACAGACCAAATTAAATACATGATCATCACTTTGAAAAAGGAGAGCATAGAGGAACTGTTTTCTTTTTATTGTGGTATCAGCAGCAAGGTATCTTCAGGCTACTTAATTGCTATCTCAGATGCACAGCTTGAACAAAATGTGCTCTTAAAACCAATGACTTGTTATAACATCAGTGCTTTTACACTGGATAATTCAATTACACTAAAGCAAAAACCAGCCCTAAATATACTATATGTTCAGTGTAAAAATTGTGATGTCTTCATGAGTTTATTTCTTGCCTTCTCCAATATTAACTTACATTTTAAAAGGAATTGACAAAGTTAAAGAGGCTGACAAAAGAGAAATAGTATAATGTCAAGTGCATTTTGACAAGTAAAGTAAACTCACAGGGCTCCATGTGGGGCTTTGTTGCCTAAGGGGTTGCTTAAGGAGTAAGTTGAGAGATTTTTTATCAGTACTACTTCATTTCTTATTTTTCACAGATTTCCAACAGTGGCAGTGAGCATTGGATTTGCTGTTAACAAAGAGGTATGAAATATGTTCTTTAGGATGGGAACCTGAAAGCTGGCTAGAAGTCTCAAAACCGTGTGGGAACTTTAAATAAAAAAAAAAAATTAAAAAAAAAAATCAGTCACTACTCAGGTTTTTCTATGCTTTTTAAATGCATCTCATCATATTCTAATAATTTAAAATCATAGTCCTACAAAACTTACTTATGCAAACTGGCAATTTAAAGAGAATTCTATAAATTATTATAAGTATTGCAAGGTTTATTTGGAGAAAAAGGAAGTGCTGGTATGAGCAAGGTTTAGTTAGACAAAACCATAAGTTCAATTTAGTGCTGCCTTTTCATAATTTAAACACATATCCCAGTGCTCCTGTGTTATTATTATTGCCTCTTTCCTGCTAGCAGTATCTGTGAAAGCTAACTCCTGCAAAGAGTCAATGTAGAACTGATTTTATGAAGACTGCAAAATTACGGACCTAGTTCATTCAATCTGCATTTGTATTTTTCTTAACGCAGTAAAATAGTTATATATTTACCACATGAGAGCTTGATTATGGTGAGGGTGGGAAGGTACCTAGCCTTCCAGTGTGCCATTTTGAGTTTCCTAGCTATACTCATTTGTGCTAGTGCCTTTTCTCCAGATGTTGCTGGCTTACAGTTTGATATATATCTATGGAATAACTAGTTACTCAAGTTGCCAATGAATGTGCCTCTTTCAGCCTAATTCCACAATCTTAAATATATGTATAGCTTTAAGCAAAGCCAGCAAGAATTCAGTAACAACCAAGTTTTCAGATGTACTAGTACCTCTTACTGATTTAAACAGAATAATGTTGCGTACTTGTCTGGTTAGACTTTTCAAACATGGAAACTGCGGAGAAACACTTCCATGCTTTTCTGAAATTTATTCATTGCCAAAGGTCCTTTTGAACACTACATTTTATTACCAGACAGCTTTCTCTAATATTTATGTTTTCTTGAACACCATCATGATTTTGATGCTGCATATTTTGGGTTATGTAAACTAAACAAAGCTGAAACAAAAGTAAAGAATTATGTTAAATCTCCCAAATAGGACAAGCAGAAAAAAGAGTAAACTGAAAAGGAGCCAAAGTACACACAAGGGAGCTGGCCTGATTATAAGCCTTGAAGAAATTCCTGCAGATGTCTTTAGGGAAAGAGTCTATTAATAGTGTGTTCTTCAAAAAAAAAACCCTTGGTTTAGATGGGACCTCAGGGTAGGGAGCCAAGACAGTCTATTACCTTTGAATTGTCTCTGATGAGCACCGAGTGCAGCAGGAAAAAATTTGAAGTCTAAAACATCTGAGGTGTTTTCTTGACCTTGTGGCCGACTTCTGACACCTTGGGCAAGTCACTTAATTTTTGTGTACCCTTAAATTAAACAATGCTAATATAACTCATCTAGGAGCTATTTTCAGAGCTGACCCTTGAAGTTTGTAAAGTGCTTTAAAGTCTTTTGGTGGAGCCTATTGAAGTAATAACAATTTTAAATACCAAGGGTCTAAGTGTGACCCTCTTTTCATTGGTAAACAGAATCTCCCTACAAAAATTCCACTGTTGCACATTCTTAAGCTTTCATTGAGGGTATTTCTGTCCCAGCTCCTTCTCTTGGAGTCCTGTGACTTCGGGAGACAAAAGGATTTTGCAGAGAAAGATTTGAACAAGTGACTAGAGTGTACTGCTTTGATTGAAAAGGCAGGCAAATTCAGTGCACCACAAAAGCTGAGGTGCCTACAAAAGCGTGCACTGTTAATAAAGAGTGGGCCATGACTCCTGAGTTTGGATGCCTGACTGATCCTGGGGCCTCAAATCTTTGTGGTCCAGACGAAGTCAGTGGGGTTGCTTCAAGGAGTAACTGCTCACCAGTGAAAGCAAAGCATTCAGAGTCTTGCCTCAGAGGTCTTGCATATTTTCAGTAAAAACATTTCAATTGCTTTTGAAAACAACTCAGTGTTTAATCCATTCTAATGTGAACAGAACCAAACTGTGAGTAAGAATTTAGAGGATCAGGAACACATTGCATTAACTTCTCTCTATAAACTGAATTTTATATGACCTATATCTCACAGTAATAGTAGAATTATTCCAGTTTTTTAGCATCAGTGTAATTTTTATTATGTGTACCAATTAAAATATTGATGATCTTTTTGCCATTAGTAGTTGTTTATATTTATGATGAGTAATTTGAGTTGCATTCATTTCTTTCCTTTTCAAAATCTTAAAGCTTGAATTTGGTGTAATTTACCACTGCACTGAAGAACGATTATACACTGGTAGAAGAGGTCAAGGGGCATTTTGTAATGACAAAAGGCTTCAGGTATCAAAAGAGACAGGTTGGTCTAGATTTTGTTAGAACTCTAAAAGGAATATATTAATTTTGTTTCAGAGTTGTTGCAAATCATCATTAGGATAATGAACATCATTATCCTGATGGAAAGTATTTCACCTGCATGATAATTTTGTTGTTTTGTGTTTGTTTTTTTCTGAAAAATCACTTTCCTCCTTTTCTTTTTAAAATATACATCTGAATATGAACTATTTAAATAATCCTAAATTATTTTGCTTCACAACCATTGTTTAAAATAAGGAAGAATGTGTAGATTCACCAGTTTCATTCCAGCTGAGCACTGGCATAACTTTTTATAAGCAAGATGCAATGGGAATGGTGAATTGAATTCAGAGTACTATTGTGGATGCTATTCACTTATTTTCCAATGAACTTGTACGTCACAGAGTGTTTGATGTCTGTAGGCAAATGTGCTAACAGTGTATTAAAGGATGCATGCTTCATTAGGGGTTCTATAACAGCTTGCTCTGGTGTGTGAGGTATGTTTCAATGTACAAATAGCCGGCAATATTTTGCCAATGCTTGAATGGAATTCTTTTATCAGTAAACCAAGTCATAGATCTGTCTGTTTACCTAATGATTATAGACAACAATAATTTGGTATTATTTAGAGAAGTTTTCTTTTAGTTAACCAAAATGCAGAGGAGAGCACAGCACTCAGTTGTAAGTAGAAGCAGACATGTGCCAAAAATCCGTACCACTGCACACATGAGGTGGTAAAAATTTTACCCCAAAGGGAGATTTAATGAGCTCAAAACACAGTAAATTCAAGCAATTTGACATACAGATTTCTTTAGTGGCTGAAGTAAATACCTGCATCAAGATTTTACCTAAAATTTGGAAAGTTTGGCTATTCATCTAAGTTAATAGTGATCTGGGGTCTACATATTTGAAAAGACAGATTGTAAAGTCATTGTAAATCTTAAATCCCTAAGATTTTAATCAGGGATTATACATCATGTTTTTATCAGTGCTCAAATATGTCATATTCCAAAGAAGCCCATACTGGCAGAGACTATTAGGAAGACCTGGGGGCACTCCCAGTTGGGCTGCATGAACCACTGTGGAAATGGCTTCACATGCTTTTGCAGTCAGAGAGTTCTGGTTCCCAGCTGAGCAATGAACAAATTTGGCACATGTCACTTCTGTCTTCCTTTCTCTAGACATCCAGTCTATGTGGGTGTCTAGAACATAGCAAGGGAAGTAGACCTTCTGCCCTTCCAAATGCTTTGAAATTTTCTTTTGTTTTGAGATACATCATTTTGTGGTGGGAAGTTCTCACCAGTGAAGTTGGATCTACTTTAATCTCACTTCTACTGATATTATGAATGTTTTAAATCACAGTTGCTCTGTAAGGGCTGTGGCTTCAGTGAGATAAACCAACCCTGGAAGAGAGACTTGTGTTTCCCTCTACCTGCCCATGGAACTGAAGTGACCATGACATGTTTGAGATCTAAACTCTCATGTCACTTGCTGCCATTTGTTTTCAGGAAATGTAGTTGTTGTATGATGTTGATCTACACTTATACATTCATAGTTCAGATTTAATAATCTGAAATCACAGCTCAGGCAAACCCATTTTTGTAGAGATTTGGTATGGGAGTCCACCATGGACAACTCAGGCAGTTATGATACACTCAAATGAAGGATCCATCTTCCCTGTTATCTTGAGTGATACTTTCTTCTCATGCTTAGATTCATGTCAGGCCTTACATGTGCTAATACTGTAAATGTATTTTCTTTTTTTAATCTTCTGTGTTCAACAGAACTGATCTTTTCCTCTTTATCTACATCACCGTTAAATCTTTTCTATCAAGCCTGCCTTTTTTTTTTTTTTTTACCTCTATCAGACTGAGGAATAGTCAGTAAATTTTATCTAATATCTTGAAATCCCAAAATCTCATAGTGTCTTGTGATCAGTCAGCTCCTTTTTCTAAGCAGAGACCTCCCTCTTAGTTGCCTTAGTCTGTTCATCCAATTTCCAGCTATAGCCTTGAGGAAAATTGAGGAGATCTGTCTCTGCATTAGAAGTATTTTTAATAACTCAAAAGAATAACTGTCCCAGTCACAACCTAACCATGACTGGCATGGTGTGCATGCTTGGTGTATTTCAGCAATGAGATGGGCATTAAATGTTCTCTGATTATAAATTGGGTCTGTTATGGCAAATAATCTAAGGCAGATTGCTTTCACCATCCAGAATTTTTAGTAGTGGCTAAGCAACAAATACCCTACAGCGTGCCTGGATTGGTGTTTTTCTGTTTTAAAGCAATAATTTAAAAAGAAGCAGTTGAATACATGTTCCTACAGATGTTTGTGACACCCTGTAACTTTTAATCTAATTACGTATCTGTTACTCACCAACTATTTTACCACATTGCTTGAATCCATAAGGTTCGTCTGCAATACTAAATTCTTTGGTAGCTTGTTTAATTAAATGATGCCTCACTCCAGCCTAATTTGCTTTTGAAAACCTCCTTGCTCCTTGTGCAGAAAACTTTCAGCTTATGCAGGTAACTGTAAGAACCAGGTAGAGGTTTCCTACCTGAATGAATGCCTCCTACCCTTTAGCCCAGGGTAGGAGGTGACACCTAGCAGTGGACACAACCCAGTCAGTGAGTTTTCCACCACTAAACCTTTGAGTTTTGTCGTCGCTTTAACTCCTCTGAGTTCACCTGGAACAGCAGGAGCAGGCACACTTGGAATATGATCAACCATCTCCACCTACATTGGCACACGCTTGTTATAGCCTGGCAATATTCAGATCTCACATGAGGACTGCTTCAACACCTCTCAAGTCACTGTGAGTCTCTCCTTTGACTCTACACAAGGCTGGTATCTCCATCTGCTCTAGGACAGCATTGCCTTTGCTGAACACAAGACAAATAGAACATTTACAGATTATTATTATTAAAAGTTCTGCTTTAATTTGTCATAAGAAGGGTTTTTTTCTCAGTCATAAGGTGTCTTCAGTCTTTGAAATGCCAGAATGAGCTATTACTAGGTGACTGGTGATTTAGAAAGAAACTTTTCTTTCCTCTTACTGGGTTCCCAAATGTTTATAATTGGTTAACAAATTACATTAAAATTCCCTATTCAAAAACCATCCTGTTTTCAAATATCAATAGATTAACATCATTAGCAGTTGCTAGATTTCTGGATTATTTTTAGTTGACTGCTAGTATTAGTGAATTTGCCAAAAGGCAACTGGTCAATGAAATAAAACAACGTATGGAAAGAGAAGGAATGTAAGAATGCATTTTTGGTTTTAATCCTCCTGTTTTGTTTTTTTAAGTGTGTTTAGAACAGACCATTTGATAGGAGAAACCTAGTCTTGAATTTCTATGCAAAGTTGTCACTTTATGAGAAAGTAGGAAAAGGGACGTAAAAATTATTTTTGTGTGAAAAGTCCATTAGTGTATAATTTAAAAACAAATTTATGGAACCTACCTGGAAGCTGTTGAATTAATGGAAACATCTCCCTACCATTGCAGATATCTCGAAGGCCTTAATTTTAACAGAAATTGGTCCAAAACGTGACCCTGCAACATTGAAATTGTTCCTTGGTAACATTGAGAGATTGCTCAAGGCCCAAGCACATGGGTAAGCATATGTCTCACATTTGTGACCAAAAAGTCATTTTAAAAAGTAATTAAAAAAAATAAAAAATTACTCCAACAAGTGTGTTGTATACATAGGCTGAAGTCAAAAGCATTTTCTTCTTTGTGTTGCTGTGGGGTGTAGGGTCCGTGTCATTGGGAGCTCGACGCTGGCCCTGTGCCACTTGGCGTCCGGCGCTGCAGACGCCTATTACCAGTTTGGGTTGCACTGCTGGGACCTGGCAGCGGCCACTGTCATCATCAGAGAGGCAGGTGGCACTGTGATAGACACTTCAGGTGAGCAAAATGCCCTTGCTTTTCCACTGACTGTTGGGGGACTGAGTGAGTGGCTGCCTCAGGGTACCTCAGTCCAGTGCCACCCCTGAGGCTCTACCTCGTTTCTAGCGATATCCTGTAGAAATGTCTGTGCTCTCCACTGGGCTCGGGCTGGTTATTCAGAACACACTGATGTAATTCCAGCAGGAGGTTTCATCACATCAAAGGTCTTCTGAGTCAAACTGTATTTCCAAGACTTTGAGTAATTCCCTTAAAGCCTTGTACTTACAGTAAGGAACCGGCCCAGGAGATTAGCAGGTACACTCAGACATTCCAATTAGATTTCAGCAGAGACGTCCTCCCGAGAAAGGAGGACTCTGAGGTACCAGTTTGGACATACATGACTAGAAACTACTCAGAGGGAGTAAAGGGCAGCACAATCTCCAGATTATTACTTAATTTAGATGGTGCACATCTCAAAGTCATGGTTTACTGGTGATCAGTACCTGGATACTGTGGAAAGATCTGTGGATTAAGAAGGGTATGCTGAATGAACTTCTGAATTTCTGTCCCCTTGCTAGAAGAGGGGAATATTGCATTTATTTATTGCATTTATTATTGGCTACTGAAAAAATCTAGGCATCCCCTGCTCCTCTTGCATACTTTGGCTCTCTATCTATCTATTTTATAAAATAATTTTTTGCTGGAATTTCCACGTAGGAGTTGTTGAATTGTCCTTCCCACCCCAAAAGGAGCTACATATGAATTTGTTTTGTGTTTCTGACCCTATCTAATTACAGCATGGCTTATATTTAAGACACTTCTCATTAATCCTCTTGTCCTCAGGGGGACCTCTGGATCTTATGTCCTGCCGAGTGATTGCTGCAGGCACGAGAGAGATGGCCATGTTCATAGCTCAGGAAATACAAACTATTCACTACCGACGGGACGACGAGAATTAAATACTCATTGTGCGGAGCTTGCCCTCCTGAACCATGTAACGTTTGCAAGATGGGTGTCTTGGAAGGGTATGTGATTTCAGCAGGATGATTTCTGTGGAGATTTTCTGTGTCAAATATTTTTTATAAATTTATTACCATGTGGGAAGGCATAGGGAGATTTTTAGACCTCTAAGAATCGTGTTTCCTTTTTAATATGTATCTCTTTCAGCAGTATCTTTTTTATAAGATAGAATATTTTACTTGTAGCAAATTAGTCTCAAAATTAAGTGGTAATTTCATATCTGTGGGGCTGATATTTAGTCTTTTGTAACACGCAGCTAAAAAATGGAACTTTATTTTTACAGATGCAGATCTCAGGTAAATGAGCTTTAGGACTGTAGTAAAGGAGGAGTAGTTGAGATGTGTGCCTATAATAATACCCTTGTTCCACGATACTTAAGAATGCAATTAAAATAGTATTGTTGTTTCCTGATGACATCATAGCTCTGTATCCATATATATACACATCTCTGTGTATGTATATACGTGTATATATACACCTATATGTAATAAATATATATATATATAGGTGTATAAATACACCTGTGGGTGTCCATGCATGTATACACACACATCCCCAGGGGTGTATGTGTATATATATGGATGTCCTGGATGTTTACAGCAACTTAGAGAATGCATAGAGAGAAGAAAACTAATATTGGAAGCTGTTTTCAGGTAATGGTTTTTCTTAGGTGATTCCAGTCGGGGCTATGCAAATGGCAAATAGCAGAGCTGACCATGGAAAGTGTTTAATTGTTTTACAAACTGTCCAGCTGGTTTTGTTTCCCTTCGTCCCTCTGCATGGGCGTAAATCATACTGTCCTGTAGGCCTCTGTAAGATACTCAAACCTGCAAACAATTACTACCATAGAGTACTTATAGTTAAAACCAGGAATATTGAACTCAAGCTGAGTTATTCACAGTATTAACTATGACACACAGCAGTAGGAGGCCAGCAGAATAGAGCACAGTGTCAAAGAGCTGATTTTAAGGAAACTTCAAGCAGCATAGAAGGATTTGGTCCCTTACAGGCAAGTTATTAAAAATATGGACATAAGATATGCTTGCAAAAAATTGTAAATCACATGCCATTCTTGCACAATGCTGTAATCACACTCTTTGATCAGAAAAGCCTGTAAAATCAGTTACATAGATTTCCTAAATACACAGTTGTTGTCTATCCCTGTATGTAACCCACAATTTCTATTTAGATTGTGTTTTAAATCATGAGCACAGGGAAAACACAAGTGTGTCAAGAAAAGCAGTTGCTATGAAATCACTTCTATTTTTTCATCAAAAATTTAATTAAAGGGTATCTCTTCTTTGCAAGAGTGCAAATTGAATAAAGGAATGAGCCAAAAGATTTGGTTAAAAATCTAACTTTTTTTTTGTACACTGCATGTGTAGACTTTTAAACATGTTCAGATACCTGCTTAGAAGATACAAACTAAACAATATTTTTTTAAAATAACCCTGTGTGTGTTTCTTGCAATGAAAAATGTTTTTCACTGAATATAACATGAAGTTCTGTGTGATTTCTTGATTGTTTTTCATGAGAACTACAAAGTATTGACTGTGTGGGGAATATCTAAATCAAACTAAGCATTTAAAAGCTGATGGTTCTTAGCAGAAAATCAACACTTTCCATCACACTAATCAACATTTTGTCACTGCTCCCTTTTACCCCCTCCATCTCTTTGTACCCCTGTTTGGAAAAGGAGATTGTAAGCCCTCTGGGGCAGGGACTACGGTAGTTTGGCTCTGGTTTTCACAGTGCTAATAGAATGAGATTTTGGCCCACAACTAGGCACTGAGGTGCTATAATAATAGAAATAATAAATGCTAATAGGCTCACTTGTCTCTTGTTCACTCTGCCCCCACTTCCCGAGCGCAGAGGAGATGGGAGTGACAGATGCCAGGCTTGGTGGCCGCGCTCTGATTCCAGGGTGCTTAGCCCTGGCAGCCGTGGGAGCAGCTGGGGCTTTACTCGGGCTTGTGCCATGCCTGTAAGCCCTGGAAGGAAGCTTATGCTGGCAGGGAATCAAGTGTGGTGGAAGCTGAGCCCCACTTCATCCACTCCCCCTCCTCACCCCGTCCCCCCCACTGCATGTGTGAGAAGCTGCTTCATGGCTCTGCGAGGTTTCCCAGCAGCTCAGCTCACTTGTACAAAGAAAGTCTCTGACCCAGTTAGGGCTGGTGTGCCCTGGCGTTCCCGGAGCTCGGCAAAGCGGGGAAATCTGTGCATCCACTTCAATGGCACACGCCAGCAATTTGCAACACTGGGAGCCAAGCAAGGCAGGAAGGGAAAAGTGCAGAAACCCAATCCCAAGTTCTCATTTGTGCCCAGCATGCGGTTTGGGTTTTTATTTGGACTGTGGTGCAAGTATGTTAAACTGGCCGTGCATGTGGGGAGCAACAACCCCTGTCTCCCCCACCTCCTCTGCTGCCTGTGTGCCAGGACAAACATTTCTGAACCCTTCCAGAGGAGCAGATGAGTGAAGTGATCTGCCTGCAAAGTACCCCAGTAAACAACAAAGGGATTGTTTTCCAGGCACACTGTTTTCCCAAGCCAGTTCTGTCCCCGACCACCATGAGCGGCTGACTTCAGGCACCGAAGTGTGTAGCAGGGGGCAAGCAGGACAGCTCCCTTCACAGATGGTGTCACAGCATCCCAGTTCAGAGTTTGCATCAAAATGCAGCCTTAAAGTTATTTGACTGCAATAAACCGTACTGGAGTTTGTCCTCTCTTCCTTTTTTCTTGGTATCCAAGTGAAACTTCGCTCAGCATGTGCCCAGCAGCTCGTCCTGTGAGTGCAAGCATTCATAGTGCAGCACATTAGCCAAAAACTTAAATCCCCCAAAATGCTCAAACATGTGGACTCTTTTTCCTGCCAGCTGTAGTAAAATGCTTCAACTGTTTTCCACTGCATACGTTATGGAGTATATAATGTATCCAGAATGGAAGAAGATTTCCTCCCTGAACACTCGCACAGCAAAGATGCCTGTGCTCTGAAAAGTGAGTGCTTCCTCTGTAAGCAAATGGTGCTCAGCTTCCCAGAGCTATTCCGGCTCACATCTGCATCCCTCACCAGCTCACTGGTGGAGAACAGCTTCCAGTCTGCTGGTCTGGTCTCAAAGGGTGCTTTCTGGTAGAATAAATAGTGGAAATAGCTGTAAACTCCAGGGAAATGGTCAGTGGCTCTGCAGTGTATGTCTTGTTGAGCTTGTCAGATTTTGCAGAACAAGTCCCTGCATGTTTCAGGTGTGCTGAAGGACTGATGTTTTTCCCTTGATTATACAAGATAATCTCCGAGTACTGAAGTGAATATGCATGTATTGGAGCACTTACCTAGGGGCCCCACAGGCAGCATTTTCCATGCTTCATCTAGAATTTGGTTCCTGTTGGCCACGGCTTCGATTAAAGGAATAAAAATATCACTTACCAGTAGCCATTCTGGTGTTGGAATTAGAGTTATGCTGTTCCCTCAGCAGGGTTGGATCTGTTCAATGTCTGCACAGGAGATGTGCAAGGGGGATCTCTGAATAATGAAATAAGACTTAAGCCACTATATCAAATTAACATAGACCACACCTTTTTCCTGGCACCTTCCTAGAGCTGCCAAGACTGTTTAAATTATTTTTTTCCTTTATGTTAGTAGGGAAGCTGTGTACAAAAATGTGCTCTGCTTCAGGACTGTATTACCAAGACTGAAAATGTACAGAAGTCAAAATTGTTGTTCCTGCAGCAGTTTCCATTTTACAGCATGTCAAAGTTAAGTCTTACATAAAACATCTCCCCAACCCTAAGGAGTGCAACAAATCAGTCACCAGCAGCGGAAGGAGGAATTTTCATTTTCTTTTAATCCATTCAGCAGGCATGACAATAGCACTATAGGATGCTGCATTTAATATGCATGCTGTGTTCACATAGCAGAAGAGCTAATTCTATTCCAAAGAGAAATAACTGTTGACACTAACTCTGGATTTCCATGGGGTCTGCTCCTGAAGTTTTAATTTTAAAATGCATTACAATGGTGGGTTTGTACTTCTGTCCTTTTCATCCCATTATATTTGTACAGTGAATTTTAGAGTAAAATGGACAAAAGTGTGACCTTTCTCATCACAGGACAGGAAGATGCATGTTTCACAACATGAAGAAACTGAATTCTGTATCTCAGCATACTGAATGTTACTATTTCATGACAAAAAAAAAAAAATCCTGTGCAATTTCCCTTGTGTACAGCTGTGAAGGCCATGCATATCAACAAAAGTACCACAGTGCAGCCTGGTAACAAGGCAGCCAAAGAGACCCACTTCATACAGGTGATGTGGGAATTGTGGTCAAAAGGCTTTCCAATTGCAGTCACTTTTATTACTGAATTCCATTATACCAGTTACTGAAATCCATTATATCATACTGAATACTTCAGTACATACCCTTACAAACATCACTTAAACATTTATCATCCTCTGCACCCTTTTATGCACACTGCTACTACATTCTCCCTACTGCACTATGCTCCTTCAGTTAGCTACTGACTTTTAGTTCTACTAAAAGCTAGTGTTTTTTAGTGGATGCTCAGGGTCTTTATAATACATCCTGTAATTATTGTAATAAAAATATATTTAAAGTAATAATAATATTAAAATATTAGATTTTATAATAGTATTAATTTAAAGTATTGTTTTACAATTCATTGAAACAAACTGATTCAAAATTGAGGCCTGAGTCTTCCTGCCAACCGTTACCAAGATGAATTGGATAAATTGGTGAGAGTTGTACCTGTTTTCAGGAGAAATAAAATAGCCAACATTTTCTCATGCAGGCAGAATTTTCTATCTGGTCACAGGGAGGGAAAGCCTTCTTTCATTCAGCAATGTCTGGTTTGCAACATGGAGCATTAATCAGCTCCAAACAGGAGTATTCTTCTCCTTCAAGCACTTACTAGCAGAATCAGTGCTGATGGATATGTGACAATACAATCTGGGAAAAAAAATATTATTCCTAAACTTCATACAGTCTTATATTTCAATATTAATTTAATGCTTGGAAAATAATATTATATTTTTATATGCATATATATAGAGATAAATATGATAGATAAAAACTGAGTATAGAATAAGTTTTTATATACAAATTAGTAATACAAAGGCTCACAAAAACCATCTTAAAATTTCTCATGTTTGTGTCTCCAGTCACCTGTCACAATCAAATTCGAAGTGTTCATCTGTGGAAAGAAAAGCATTTATTCAGAGATGTTTTCTAAGATAAAAAATTTTGCAGACACATTCTTTGCGCAGAAAGATTATGGTAGGTATTTAAGAGGTCAGTAGGGAAGGGATAAACTTTATCACATTAAGCTGGGAACCTCTTAAAGTGTGAAAGGTCTGTGTCCTTCAGCAGTGCTTTTCTTTTAGCCAAAAATATGCCATGGTGGTATTTGAATTTATAGCTATTTGAGACAGCAAAACTGTATATGCAAGTGCACTGTTGCTGTATGAATGATGCAGCAAGACTTGGAAATACTGTGACATTGGTGGTCACTTACAGGACCCTGAATTGGATATATTCATGGTGGAGATACTGGTTTATTCTATTATGAAATGAATTCAAGCATTATTAGCCAGGCTAATGGAACTAAAATCGGAATTCCATCACTTTTGTTTGTGCATTGCAATAAGCACCCCTTTGTTCCCCTGAGAAACTCATATATTCTCTCTTGCCTGGAGCTGTGGGTCATGTTGAGCACAACAACCAAGATGATGCCAGTGAGCCAAATTTGAGGAAAATGGGGCCCAAAACTACTACTGGCACAAGGAGCCACAATTCCAGTGATGTTGTGAAGCTCAGGGCAAAGTATGACTGTAACTGAGCAAAATTATCAGTTGTCTTTGTGGTGAAATAACCACCAAGTCTTCCCTGATACAAACACATACATCCATCAGATGACACATAGCCAGGATATCTGGGGACACCAAGTGATTCTGAAGTGTTGCTTCAGGTGGTCAGCATGCCTCAAGGCCACACTTGACATTTGAGACAACAAATATTTTAAGAACTCTTCAAATGTTCATAATACATAACTATAATATATTAATATATTCATGAAATACAGTCATTATTATACACACATGTAGAAATTTAGAAATGTAATGTTGGTTTGTCCCTGCCTTGCACCTGGTGTTTACTATTGCTAAAATAGACAAGAGATGCAAAGTTAACAGAATATTAGTACTTCACATTCACTTTTCAAACATAGAAATAAATATACAAGGACTCACCAGTTTTTAGTACACCATTTCCAAAGTTTAGGAGAAAAGCATTTATAGTTCACTGGAGATTTGTTTCAGATGCACTATTTAATCTATACATATAAGAGCGGTGGGAGGAAGAATTAGTCCTAGAAGATGCAACTGGACTTCAGAAGAGATTAAGGCTGCTTAATTACACCAGCATATCCCCACTGACTTGCTAAGTCTGTAGTAAATCTGAACCTAAGTGTGCATCTGGAAACTGACAAGAAACCATAAAAGTCATTATAATTCATGTAGACCTTCTAATAATTCATATAAAATTTTCTTATCTTAGACATCCTTCTGTAATTATTATATTGGAAGTTAAGAATAATTGCTTTTAAACGTTTTATACAGGCAAGGGAAAGATGGATTTTACAACTATTAACCTACTCTAAATCAAGAAATCAAAGACCTTATTAACTCATCATATAAGTATGTGCAATTTCAAAGAATGCCCTCCACCCACTGAATGGAGTTGAACTTAAGCTCTTCTCCATCATAAAGAGATTTTGTCATGAAAACATAATTTAAAAATGCAAAAATATCCACACAGCATTCCTGTCTATCTTTTGCAATGTTATGCTTTGTCCTTCAGAAACTAGCATTTCATCCTGTACCTTATACAACTTAAAGAGTTTCTTGTTATTTTTTAATGAATGCTACAAATCAATGATCACAGAAACATTAGACCAGTGTGTATGTTAGAAACATTCTCAACTGACGCTTTCATTTTTAGGAAGAAATGTACATTAGCAATATTACTATAGTAGTAGCAAAAGAAAAAAATTAAAATCTGTGTTGTTTCATGTGTAAATAACTTTCACACTGGACTCACCTCTCATTCTAAACAAGTTCTGTGAGCACATGGGCTCAAATGAAGCTATTTCTGCTCTGAAGGCTTAGTTAGTTCCTGAAGAGACTGAGGGGGAGTAAATCTAATCAGGAGGCAGTGTAGTCAAACTTCACACCCAAAAAGGATGCTCAGATGATATAAACACAAAATGACTCATGCTAGCCATAGAAGAGTAGAATTTCATTAAAACCTGCCAGTTGTGCACAGTTCCTCCCTTCTCCCCACTGACACAAGTGCAAAACCCAGAGTTTCATTATGGTTATGCCTCCTTTGAATTCCACTTCCCCTTTATTCCTGTAAGTCAGGCAGTTTATCCTAATAGCCAGCCTCACAAATTCACTGTCAGGACTTTGAGTACACTCCCAGGAGTTTAGATGGCCACATGCAAGGCAAGGTGATTTGATCTGTTTCAAAGAAAGGTCTGGAAAAAGCTACAATGAGGCTTCTCCCCAGGGGAGCTGCTTTAAAGCTGAAGCTCCTTCTTGAACCAGACACATACAAGTTCACGGAACCTAATGGAGTGCACCTACAAGTGCAGTGGGAGCTGGCTGATGGCAGTTTGATGCTACTTTTGATTGTCTTTGAAATGCTGTGATCTGGGGATGTTCTTAAGCATTGGGAAAAGGCAAATGTAACTCCTGTCTTCAAGGAGGAAAAGAAGAAGGGCCCTGAGAACAACAGGTCAGCCCACTTCACCTCAGTCCCTAGGAAGATGACCGAGTAAATACTGCTGGAAACACATTAAGGACAAGGAGGTGGCTGGGAATAGTCAGCATGGATTTATGAAAGGAAAATCATTCTTGACTGATCCAATAGCCTTCTGTGGTGTGATCTGTGCTTGGGGTTGCCCCAACTGCATGCAGAACCTTGCAGAGAAATAATTCATTGCTAAGCAGAATGTCACAGCACAGGATAGGCAAGACTGAAAGGTCAGGACTGAATTTTGAAAAAAGATGTAATTTCTTTCTGAATCTCATTAAAACATTGAGACATCTTCAATGTAAGTGCTGTAAGTACATTTAATCTACCTTGATCCTAAGCTATGGAAATGGCCAGTACTCCTGAACTGTGGCTAACATATTGTTCCTTTTTTCCCCTTCCTTACATACTGAAATCTCTCCACAGCCCGCTCATCTAGTGCAAGCCAGCTTTCTTTCTCAAAACCTTACTCAAATTCACTGTTCTCATAAAGGCTCTTAAGTATACTTTCATACAAGATCCTCTCACCTGCTTATGACAGACAACTGCTCCCCACCATTAAAACAAGAAGGCAGCTGAAATACTGTGAAAGCACATTCCTCCTGTTTAAAGCACATTATATTGTTTGTCTAATTAAACTATCATTTCAAATAAGGATATATTTTTATATATTCATGAAGCTGCTGCTGTAGCATTTTCAGACACCATCTGATCTGCAGCCCTGCTAGAGAGCCACGGTGACAATCCTCAGCCTGATACTATGAGGCAATGAGGAGCCAGTCCTACCTCCACTGAATGAAATGGAAAGATTCCACATACTGCAATAAAATAGGTAAGACCCTATGTTCCAGTGCTTCCATTCAGTGACATCATACCTTGAATATAGGAGGAACTTTAAAAAGAAAACAAAAATCCAAACCCTCAAACAGAAATAAAATGCTTGATGCCATACATGAAAACCTGCATATCTAGCAAAGCTGACACGGCTTTTGTTGCAAAGACCAGACATTTCCTCTAGCAGCAGACTGTTATCCTTGCCACAGTTTCCTTCAAGCAAGAGCTTCTCACTTATTATCTGTCCTCTGAACAGTATCATTCCTACTGACAAATTATAGGCTTTTATTATCTTCCTGTTGGCTTGAAAAATCAAATAATTCGTTTTAAATTCAATTTCAGTTTGTGCCTCCATCAAGAACAAGAGCTCACTCTTAACACAGAGCCACCTGCTGACAGTCAAGTATATTCACACATTAAGTGTGAAGTATTTTTGTTTCTGGGAGAAAACAGTTCTTGTCATTTTTTTTTCTATTTATCAGTATCAAAGGGCTCTGAGGGACAGAAGTTAAAAAGTAGATCATTAAAAACAAGCATAACTATGCAGAAGCCCTGTTGAGTTTTTAAACATTCGTAAAACTGCACAGATTTGAGAGAGGTGTTTATTTCTGCTTGGGGCTGTATGAAGAAGTGAGTGAGGTGCATACACAAGACAGTTCCATGTCTGTTTACTTCCCTCTCAGAGCTGTAGGCAAGCAGTCTGCCAAAACCTGATACAATTATTGATCCAGCAGTACTTGATCCCGTTCTGTCCCAGTCATCCTGAAACGTCTCCGATGGCTGCATCAGGCTCTCTTGCCATCCCTCACCACCTTGCAGCTCAGGGACTGTGGAGCGATCACTTGCCCTAAATCGGGTCCTTCCCATACACAAAACCCTTTCCTGGAGACTGCCTGGCCAGCCTGGATTGCCAGCAGAGGGCAGCTCTAGACTGGGATAGGTTTCTGTTGCCAGGCGCACGGATGCTCTCATCTGTGGTATCTCCTGGATGCACAGCTGCCTCACCGGAGCTCCCCCATCAGTCCCAGCCAGCCGGCCAGAGAGAGAGGCCGACCCTGCTCCTCTGGCTTTGCTGATGGGCTGCAATGCACAAGAGGAGCACTTTAAAGCCTGGCCCTACATCTCTCCTCGAGCTCTGAGAGAGGAATGAATGTCTGATCTCTTTGGTTAAGGCTTGTCACGCAACACACGGTCACTGCACACTTAATGCCTCTGCTCTTTTAAGAGACCATGTGTCAGGAGGGAAAGACTAAACACAGCCCCTGAGACACAGATGGATCATTATAAGGGATCGTGTGTCTACACGTACCCACTGTAAGAAGCAAAATGCACATTTGGCACTGACAGAAAAAGCCAGTACCACAGAAAGGCATGTGCCATGCAGAAAAGCCAAGTTATATTACAACTGATATATAATAATATATCAGATATATCATATAACTGATAAATCAGTATATCAGTTATACTTGTGGAAACAATGTGAAATGCAACAATCTCTACAAGGTTGTCCCAGGGGCAGCAGCAAGTTTTAGAACAAAATGTCAGATTGGCCTGATAAAGTGTTTCTCAAAGGAGAAGCAAGTAGGCAGTGTCTGGCAGATCTTAGCAGAAAGGGACAAAGTCTTCACAAGACACCTGCAGCCAAGAGCCTTTAGAATCCACTCCGAGCAGATCCAAGCTCCCAGGTCTGTAGTCAGCCCAAACATAGGACCTCTTCCAGGGGATGCAGCTTGGAAGACAGAGCACGTATTTAATCTCTATACCTCACATCTACACTCTCCCTAAAAATTGATCTTAACTGGCATAAAACTCTGAGTGGAAACAGGCTGAACTTTTACCTTGGATATGCTTATGGCAGCATATTGTGCATGTAAAACCATAGCCTGATCTCTACCCCAGTAGTTCCCAAGAGTGACTACATCAGCATTACTTTCTTCTTTCTTTCTAAACAAACAAACAAACAAAACCAACCTCGAAATATTCAAAAATTATGATTAGGCCAAAGTTTAGCTGAGAAAACTGTTGAGACAGAGGCCTTGGCTGGGTGCCCACCAAAATCAATAGGAGACTCTCCATTTACTTAATGGGCTTTGACTGAGCTCTGAGTGAAGGGGGGTTGGAAGGTGATGGAATCTGTGCTGATTACCCACTGACAAAGACGTGTTTGAAATAATCAGCTGCCATCTGTCCTTGTTTTGCTAACCCACTCAGCTGGGCCTAAACAGAAAACCCGTCAGCTGAATAGAGAATTAATTGTTGAAAGAATGATCCCTTTGCACTTCTCACCTTCTGCAAGATCTATCCCCACTGACCATGTGGGAGATTTCCCTGCATGATTACAGCAAACCACCAGGCACTGAGCCTACAGCTGTCACATACATGTGTGTGTCATGCAAGTTATAAAAATAAGTAGATTTCTTCGATCTCAAAGAGCTGCTGTAAGATTCCTGTTGTATCTGTTAGGAGGAATGGTTCAGCTGTGACCATGAGATAAGGCTGGCAGCCCTGCTACCTCCTCAATGTATTCCAAAGTGACCAACAGCTTAATTTCTCAGGAATCATCCAGGCTTACTATCAATGCTCTAGCTTCACTATAAGTGAAAGGGTGTAATAACTTCGTGCTCCAAAGTGTTGTGAGCCACACTAATTGGATTTGTTGGATAGATCATCCAATGGCCAGAATCAAACCCAACAGAGCCACATCTGTGTGGGCTGGGGCCGGTGGGGGAGGCACAACCAGACCTGAGGGTGTGAGGTGACGAGGACGTTGGAGCTAAGGTGGTAGAAATAAGGGGTGAAGAGTGAGACTATTCAGATCTGGGAGCTACTGGCCTCACAGCACAAACTCATTCTCCTCCTGTAGGCTGACCCACTCATAGGCAGTGCAAAGACCTGCTGGAGTCTGAGGCCTGACTGCATATCTAACAGAGATGGGTACAGAGGCAGGCCAGCTCTTGTCAGAAAGCTTTTAGATCCTAGGTCAGGCTAAGACTCCAAATTAGGTCTGACAGGCACTTGACTTTGGGCTTGCAGCTTACCAAGAATATTTTTGTCTAGAGAGCAAAGTACCTGCTCAGAATCTAAAGTAAGTCATAGCAATATTTTTCTCTGTTTCAATCTTAAAAATTTCCTAGTGGAGCTGCTTTGGAAATTTCACATGCACATAGATTACTGTGTAGCATCTATGAATCTAGTTCCTGTTCTTGCATGCCTTAAAAATGACTGTGCAAGCTCACAGGTGAACCCATAATAGGCAGAAACACCTGGACTCAAATGCAGCAGGACCCTCAGGAAACCCATTAACCTGTCTGACTATTATTACCTTAGTCTTTGTTTTGAACCAAACCCAAGTACAATAATTGTTATTTTTAAACTTTGAAAAGATGCCATGTAAGACATAAAGATGCTCCTTGTCCAAGAAGATTTTTTAAATCTATTCTTTTATCAATTAGTGCAGATACCAAGGAAACATGAGCTCACAGTTCAATCTGAGACCCAGTAGTTCTGGAATGTTGCCTGGAGTCTGAAGCTCTTCAAGCCCTGCTATAAAAATCGTAACATGGTTGTGCAGCTATGGGACAATTCCACAGCTGATAGCCTCTCATTTTGTGATGAAAAGCCTCATAAAAGAAAATTTCAATGCTTGTAAAATAAAAATTAATATTTTTTCTTGAATTTTTTTTTTCTTTCTGTGGGGAGTATCATGAAACAACAATAAATTGTAGAGATATTAGGAATGAATGAACAAAAAAGTAATTTAGTTTTATTTAGAACTTATACGTCTTTGGAGTTCCAACTTTTGAAATATAAAATAAAATATTTAAGATTATCCTTGGCATGATCAGAATAAACAAATATTAAGTTTCCAGTTCATTATCTTAAAAAATCTCCTGAGCAATATTTCTGGTTTTCATTACTGCTGTCACACTGATGCTCTCCATAAGTAAGCTTCCAGGTAAATGCTTGCCCAATGAATATGTGTAATTCATTCACATGTGCAGTATGGCAAAGGGGGTAAAGGAGGGCAAAGCCTCACCTTGGAATTTTAATATCCCATCTAGCTATAATGCATCTAAATTTAAATTTGTGTGCCTAAGTATTTCACACCACTGAGACACTCTTGACAGGGTAGTTTTTCCTAAGCTTGCAGCATGTGCCCACCCATCAGCACTCTCTTGATCCTATGGTTAAAATCATTGGAAACCAAAAAGAACAAAATAAAACAAAATACCCACCCATGAAATCTCAGAAAAAAAGAGCTTTTTTTTTTTTTTTTTTCTGGTCCAGAAAATTCACTGCAGTGAAAGATTAGTTTTTAGTTCAAACAGAGCTTTCAACATTGGAATCTTTGCAGGCCACAGAACTGTTTCAGGCAAATTTCAGAGGATTTTAATAGGTACCAAGGCGTGTTCCCCTCTTCTTCTGCATAGCCATGCAGAGCAGCGAGATCACCTTTAGAAGGAGCCTCATCCCCTCCTGTACAGCTAACAAAAACTCCCGGTGGCTCCTGCAAAGCTGTTAGAACTTTACATTACAAAACATGGTTTCACCAGCAAAGATTCTGAAAAAGATGGAAAACAACAAACACCAACCTCATGAAAACTATTCCATAATCTTTTTCAAAATAATCCGCTGTATATTAACCTCTTGTGATGGATGCTTGTCTAATTTGTTCTTTAAAATTTCAAAGGATGGTACAGGATTGGTTACCACAATTATTAAGAATGAACAAGCAAATCTTTATGTTGAAGAGCCTGACAGAAATCAAACAGAACCAGAGGCAGTGGAGGTAGAAATCCACTGAGTAGTAATAGCAGTTTAGAAACAAATATTGTTATTTTGAGGACACCGTGAAGAATAGAAAGTTGGTCCTCTATGGAAGGGAGAAGAAAGAAATTTGCTTAGGGGTGATCACAAGAGTGCTTCTAACAGAAATCAGGACCAGACTTAAAGCAGGAAAAGGCAGAAAGCTGAATAGAAGGTCAGCTTTTACAGATCTAAGCCAACCCTTCTAATCTTGCTACCTTGCTCACACTGCTGTAAAGGCATCTGTTCACTTCTTTCACTCCCCTCTTGGCCCAAGGAAGGTGAGGTAGAGGTGCACTTTATTCTGTGTTAATCTCATTCATGTTTTTGTCAGAGCCTCGAGAAACAGAAGGAATGTCCAAATTCATCCTTAGTGTCTGGACTTGTCCTCTGTGTTATTTGACCACTGGCCCAAGCAATGTCAGTGTCTAATCGACTTCACATCTTCAGTCAGCAATTGAGCACAGCACCTAGCAGCCACCTTAGAGGTGAAAGGTTTCTTAATGGACAACCTAGTTCTCCTTTCCTACAGGTTAAGCCCCTGTAGGCACAAAGAAAATGTTATTCTATTCCTCTCCTGAGAGTTCTCTAAAACCATTGAAGTCCATGATTGATATCTCCACCCAATCTTCCCAATTCCCAAACTACATAGTCCATATACCATGTTTTTCTGTATGTCAGATCATTCCCATTTCCCTCTGAGTTTGTTCCAATCTGACACTTTTTTTCTTCAAAGGGTGATGAGGAAAACCTGGCATGCTCATCAATGTGAAGTTGTGCACAAAACTGTTTCAAGTGCCTCCTCCTCCCTGTTAAACATGCCAGATGCAAACCTTTTTCCATAGCAATATGACCCCTGTGAGGAGTGACTTAATCAAACTTGTTTAACTTGAACTGCAGTGGAAAAGTAACACCTGTGGAGGCAGTCACTGCACTCAGCAAGGGGACAGTAAGAGAGTAATTTAGCAAGAGGGATTAGCACCTTCACTTAACTCCACCTCTAGTATTCAGTCCCCTCGGTATCAGCCATGTACTTTGTCCCCTGCATGGTTAATATTTTCAGTGATGACTGAAGCAAATGTTGCTAAGTTTTCTGGCCTCACTTCAGCCTACAGTTCGTTTTCTCTCCTTGTAAAAGAGTGGAACGATCCTGCCTCTTACAGCTATAGTCTTTATACTGGGTGTTGTCTTGTCACATCAGTTTTTAATGACATCACATTTGATTGCCCTGGCCTGCCAGTTTTGGCACCTGCTACTGGTTTGTACTCTTCCTCAGTAGGTTTTGTGGAAGTCCCATCTGTATCCTGTCTTGTTACTGTTCAAAGACAGTTCTTTCTGAGGAGGCCAGCTCCTAGGTCAGTGATTTTACCCATCTGATGGCTTTACTGCTGCTTGCCCAGAAAAGGGAAAAAGAAAAAAAAAAAAAAAAAGAAAAAGGTAAGGAATATTTGTGCAGCTTGTAAAACTACAGGTAGCACCCTTCTCTCCTTTTCAGATGAGGACAGTCTTTAAAAGGACATGTTTTTCTTGTTACTCTTGTACATCTGTGTTTGCATTAGTTAGGCATCTGTGTTTGCATTAGTTACAACAACTGCCATGCAAATTGAAGCACTAATGCTGCTGGAGGAGCTTGTCCTTGCAAAACCCACAGTCCCTGCCTCAGAGCTGTGGCAGGCCTTGCATGTCCCCTGGGGGGCTGCTGAACAGTGGCTGCCCTGGTTGGATATCCCTGCAGAGAACTTTGGGGAGAGCCACGTGACCGGAGAAAAAGCTCCTGCAAGACCAAAATTTCCACCTCCTCCAGACATTTGTATCCCAACCCGTTCTGAAAAATCTCTGAAGTTACTACAATTTCCATATGATTTCTAAGGGGCACTCTCCCTTCCCTTCCACGCACAGAGGAGGAGACAGACCATCTGACGAAATGCCTTCTTCGTGTTCTCCCTCCACAGCATGAAAAGCTGCAATATACACATGAGGTTTTTTTACAGTAGATAAGAACTCCTTAAAAATGCACCACTTTTCAGACTCAACATCAGCTGTGCCCCACAATCAACCACAAGATACAAATCCAGGAGGAAACTTGCTGTTTGGAGTCCAGTGCTCAAGAACTATTTACTGCCCCTCACTTCCTGCTCTCTATGACACATTGTCAGGGATTAATTGCAAAAGAGTAACAAAACAAAATGCCACAGACAACAGGGGGGAAACGGCTTAACATATGAGAAGGATCCCTACACACCTGTAAGACCTAGGTATCTTGAGGAGGAAGAGATAAAAGTCTGGGCTTGGCTTCCTAGGGGCAAGTTTCTTGGTCTAGAGCTTGCTCTGAGGAAAGGAAATATTTGTTTTATCAGGCTGGAGAGGAGATACCATCCAAGAAAGCAATTTGCCCTCGACCAAAAAAGTTGAATTCTTAATAGCTGGTAAGGGCCCCAAACGCTGAGGACTGAAGACACCTAGCAGGTGTCAAACTGCCTGCTAAAGAAACCTGGACAGTAAGAGGTATCTTGAGTGGTCCTTTCTACCCTAAACAGGAAAAGCAATTTCGGCAGCCAAGTAACTGATTATTCCTGACCCTGGGGGTGACCTGAGTGCTGTGGCAAGGATCATTCTGGGGTCATTCCCTGATCAGCAGTGGCAAGATCTGGTGCAAATCCTGGCCCTAGGTCAGGCTGTTGCCTGAGGCAGGTTCTGATGCTCTTGGCTCTGTTTTTCCTGTCCACTAGTTGCTGGACAGCTGTAAGCAACAGAACGTGGTTCCAGAGCCCAAAAGAACTGTGAAGGATTTGTGAACAGGAAACACTGCCTTTATTCCTGTGTAGTAATCAGAAGCCACTGCTCCCCTGCCCGCAGGAGTAACAGTAAATACCTCCACTACAACACACATTAATCCGAGCTGTAAGCTTATTCACAGGCCCTAAAATCAGAAGCTGAGACACTTAATCTGTTGATTTGCTCTAATGCCGGGAGCCGAAAATGAGCTTGGCTTCCACTGTTACTCTATTGGCTGTAACTAGCTAACGTGCAGAGAGTTACATCCCCCGCACACGCCGAGCAAAACCTTTTCTGCTCCTTTCCCAGGTAAACCATACGGCACCTCCTGAAGAAACATCCCTTCCCAAAGCGCGCTACCTGGCGCCTGGCGCTGCATCCCTGGCGCTGCGGACAAGCGCTGAGCCCCGGCGGGGCTGTCCTGGCCGTGCTCCCTGTCCCGGGGCTCGGCTCCCGGTGTCACCGAGGGGAAGGCGGCCAGGGAGGGGCCGGGGCCGGAGGAGGAGCCCCGCCCGCTGCTCTTAAGCGCCGTGACCGGCTCTGCCCCAGCCGGCCGGGCCATGGAGGTGGCGCGGGATTGCGTGGGATCGCTGCTGCGGTGAGTGAGAGGACACTCCCTCCCTTTTCTTCTCTATCCCCTTCTCCATCCCTTTCTCCATGCCGGCCGCCGCAGGGTCCGGCTGCTGGGGATGCCCGAGGCCGAGCAGCCCGGGCCGGCCCCAGGGCGCGGTGTGAGGGAGGGCGGGGGATTAACCCCGATGGACGCCGCCCGGGACAAGCAGGTCGGGACGCTGCCGCAGCCCTGCCCGCCTGGCTGAGGGGAGGCACAGCTGGGAGCCCTGCAGCCGAAGCTGCCTTGGAGGTGTGGTGGCTCTCGGCACCCGGGGCTGCCGCCGGGAGCGGAGCCCCGCAGCAGCCCGGGGCCGCTGGGACTCGGGGACAGCCTGACCACGAGCCCGGTCGTGTTGTCACCGGGCCAGCCGCGTCCATGGAGGTACAGCTCCAAACGCTGCTCGGAAATCCAGCTGCTGCCAGCTGCGCTTGTGGTGGCTCTACAGCTCGTGTTTGAGCAGGAGAACCGTGCTGCGATCTGGTTGGAACCTAAGTCTCCTGACTAATTTCAGACGTTTTCCTGTATATTATATATATAAATATATTTATTTATTTTACCTCTTGTTTTCCTTGCTGTTACTGCTGCTGTTGTTTGCTAGTGAACCCTAACCTAAAAATCAATCCGTGCCGTATCCTGGAGTGTGTTGTGCAACGTTGATTTTTCTGAGTGAGGCTGAAGATCATTGCACCACATTCTTAGACAAACATATGGGGCATGTTGCAAACAAAGATAAAGAGTGAAATATGTGTGCAGGGCTCAAGACAAGCTTTTAATCCCTATATCCTCCTAAAAAATTAATTCATCTCTCCCACCAGCTTTGACCCTAGAGTGAATGCTTGTGGCAGCATTTGTGAAGCCCTCTCTAGCAGATTGTAGTTAACCAAAACAAACTGGATAAGATGCTAGAGTTTGAAGGTATTTGATCTTTTAAAAATAAAATATTTTTGTATTTTCCACAGATGTGGGATTCCTTCCTCCTTTAGAGAAGAGCTAGGACTTGATCCTTTTGGCTTTAAAGAAAAATAAAACAATAGTGGATTTGTCTGTATTTAACATGTCACTCAACTTTCTAATAAAACCAACTACACCTTTGTTCCTTTCCACCACTTGTTTTGTGACTTACCTTGATCAGCTTTTAATAGAAAATTATTTTTGTTAACTCCAGCCTCACAGAGGAATTCCCTCTATCAGGAATTGGTTTGTCTATGTTTTAAGGCCAGCTATAAAAAGAACAGATCTTTCTAAGAGCTGTGAATGTAGGCTGGCCTGTTTGAGCCTATGATCTAGGAAGGAGAGTGGCACACAGAAGAAAAACAAGCTTTTAGCAATAGGCCCAGAAATGAAAGGGTTCACACTCTGTTTATCTGGCTGCTTTTCATCATCCTGCCTTTTGTTTCCTCATTAGCTGAAACCTCAGCCTGCCCTGGAGCCCAGACTCATTTGTTCATAAGCAGACTTTGTTTATAGATGATATTGACAGGTTTTATCAAAATGTAGGTGAAATTTCACCACTGTTAAATAACTTCTTAAAATCTTTTCTATTCAGTGACTGTCAGGTGGCAATAATGTAAGCCCTGGTTTATTAATCTGTTTGTTTTATTGCTCTGACTTTGGCTAGAACTAGGCAGCGGTGTGAGGTGATTGATTCTGATTCCTTGAGAATCTTCTGCTTAAAGCTTCAAAGCACAGCTTGTAGAGTTGGCTGGGGTGCGCCCTGTTAGTTCAAGTCCTGCCCATGATCTGTGTCCCTTACACAGATTTTCATTTCTTTGTCAGCATGTATGTTTTGGCTGTTACCCTTTTGCTTTGTCTTTTGTGAATGACAGCTTGGATTAAGTAATGGGAAAGAAAACTTTTCAGTGGGACTGATATTGACTGTCCTTGGGAGAAAAGAAAAGAATTGGCAGCACTCACATATATATCGCTCAGGTTACTATTCTACATGCAAGTTTTCAAATTTGTGTGAGGCAATGGGGTGTAATCAGCTGTGAAAGCTCTTGAAACCCCAGTGCTGCACTTTTGAACATGTGGGTGCCCTATGGTGTCACCAACCCCAAGGTAGGTGAGCAGGCTTCCTTCCTGAGGGAGAGACTCAGGGATTTGGAATGTGAGCTGCCCACAAGCAGTGGGTGATTGGGGGCCCATTAACTTAGTCAGCAGAGAGATTAACAAGCACAGCCTGTCTTAGCAGGCTTCCCTTCTGTGGAGCTTCAATGCCCTTGTCAGTGCTACTGTCTCCTTGTCCTCCTCCCTGGTCCTCACCCTTTTCCAGGAGGAATAGTGCTTATTAGCTCTTTAATATGAAATGGTGCTTGTTCCCTGAAAGCCACACTGGCTGCTTATCCTCACCAGCTTTGTCACAGGAACAACAGAGGTTTCCATCAGCCACGTGTGTATAAATGCCAAATGTTGAAAGATGGGGCCCTACTGTATGGCCAGGACTAGCAACAAAGTAATAGCATGAGCTGGAACAAAACTGCTGGACTGTTCTCCCCTTTAAAAAATTAAAGCCCCAATAATGCCAAAGAGTTTTTGAGGAAGGTGAATTTGTTTTTTAGAGGAAAGGTGATAGCCTGGAAGAGTGGTTCAGAACTAGAACAGTAAACAAATTATTTGCTGAAATCTGAATCTGTTCAGGCACAAAAATGACATTCTGTGCATTCCAAAAATATGCTTATAGACCAGATAAGAGGTATGGAGAAGAATACTTCTTATTCTCCATGTTTGGTGTGGATTGCTTCATTAGTGGAGTAACTTTATACAATCTCATTATTCTAGAAAGTCCTGTATTTACTCTCTGGCTGCAGATAAAAGCTGCCAGTTCACTCTACCCTCAGTGAAATTGTCTGAGAATAGATTTTCCTACGTAAAGTTGACTTTTTACACCTATGTGGCAGAACAAAGTGGGGATCCATCCCTTTCCCACCCCTGAGCAATTCAGTATTAAGGAGCCAAAGAGCCAAACACAGAGGGTAAAGTCCAGGAGTGTGGGAAACAAAATATTGCCTCCTTTTAAAAGACTTAGAAATCAATCCTTCCCAGGTGTCAGGCAGAGTGCCATTTTTGGCAAGCTGACTATTGACTTAGCCATTTTCATTTGGCAGAAAAAAGTGTCACCAGGTGTAGATGAGAGCAGGTCAGTATGTTGGTGTGGCAGTAGGCTGTTACTGGTGTTATGTGCTTGGTTTACCAAAGGTAAATATGCAATTACCCAGAAAAATTGAAAATTTCTTTCTAAAAGAGTGATTCAATTCTTCTGGCTTTGCTGGCAGCCTGCTCCAACACTATGTATTTATGTACTTGTATCTTAACTTTGATCGCATTTAACTACTTCTGATGCAAGCCATTTATTTTGTGTTTTTCAAAACCAGATGGACTTTTGCAGGCTGCAGATGTAATTTACAAACAAATGCCTTGACTCTTCGAAGTCAAGTGTAACCATATTGCAAAGCTCAGCTTGCATTATGCCACTGGGTGTTTTGAATATGGGTAGTATGTTCAGTCTTCCTAAAACAAACTCATATCTTAACGCACAACATTGCTTTCAACTAATTATGTATCTCACGGAGTGTTTACCTTGGAAATAAAGAGAATTATCTAAGTAACTGAATGCAGTAAGAGATGCTGCCTTTTAAATTCAGTTTTACAGCCCATCAGCTTCACTGTGATTGTGACCTTGATGTCAGCCGAGCTAGGGGTGTCTCACATCTGCTTGAAATTGTATTAATTATAAAAGTTTTTCCAAATGTCATGGGCAAGAGGGAGTTCAGAGATAACATATCTGTAGGGCTGTGTAGCATTTAGTTTTGAAATTAAGCTCCAAGAGTCTTAATGTGATCTGTGAATTACTTGTATAATGTGATTATGTCAACAGTCTTCCTCCTTCTTGCAGTACATGACATGACTGTTTTTGTAACTATGTTGAATTTTTATTTCTTAGATCTTTCCTATCCGTGGGAGCATCTGTAGGAGCAGTAACAAAACAGACCCTGTTCCCTCCTCTCATGCCTGCAGGGCGCCCTTTCCGTGTGTCCAATGCCTCCCGAAGCAGCCGGAAAGGAATTGTTGCAAGCAGCCTGCAAGAGCTCCTCAGCAAGGTATAACAAACAGTCCCACTCTGATTGAAAATTACAGGGAAATCCTGTATTTTTATAAAATTACAGAGACCATCCACTGGCTCTTGGTCTTCTAAAAATCCATTACTGTGGAGGTTCAGCAGAATATTTCAGCTAAGCAAGTCTCAATATGAAATGGTGGGCTCTCTTTAGAATGCTAAAATCTCCTGGGTTTTTTTCAGACTTTAGATGCCTTTGTTATAACTGCTGGAATAGTAACTCTGGTTTTGGAGGAGGATGGCACAGTTGTGGACACAGAAGAGTTCTTCAAGTCCCTGGATGATAACACACACTTCATGGTTCTAGAAAATGGACAGAAATGGACACCAGTAAGTGTTGACTGCTTCTTTCTCATTTGAGTAGAAGTGGATGGGGGAATTTTTTTGTGTCTGCTAAAAATGTTGGGAAGAGAGGAGAAGAGGAAGAAAAATGCCTCTGAAGAGGCAAGGTGTAAACTCCTTGTTGAGCCTTCCTGGATGAAAAATCAAGTTCTTATTTCTTATTGTCCCTTGTTTGGACATAGATCTGTTGGCAAAATCCACCAGGAATTGAAATAAAATGTTACAACTGAAAAGACTTACAGGGAAAATACCTTGCTTTTCGAGAAGCTCAGAAATATTTGTTCTTGAGCCTTTTTGTAACATAAAGGAAATTAGGACTTTGGCTCCATGAAGTTAAAAAATACAACGTCTTTAAGATCACATTTAGACTGTAAAAATGCTCAAATAAAGTAATATAAAGCAAGTCCTGACTTCTTAAGGCAGTAATAGTTAATGGCAGTTATTAAAATGCCTGTGTTTGATTTTGCAAATAGCCAGAAGTTGGCATCAGAACTTAATGTTAACCTGCATGCTTCAAGGTACTTAAGAACTATTAAAACTGGCTTGGTTCTAATAATATAAATTCAGTATTCAAACAGTTATCTTACAGGAAAATGGTCATCTGTACATTAATAACATGGAGTCAAACTGGTAACTGTTTTTCCATGAGATGGTTGATGCTAAAAAGCTAACACCAGGATTTTTTCTGCCAGGTGTGGAACTGGCTGTGGAGCTGTAAGCGGGGACACAATTTTTGTGCCTTCACACGTACAGCTCGATCATGTGGCCCTGTTTTCCCAGTCTCCTGTTGCAGTGTGGGCAGCCTAAACATTTTTCCCCAAAATACCTCCTTGGCTTATCAAGTTCTGCCTCTGGGTCATGAGCTCCAAGGGTAGAAAAGGAGCTGCAGCCAGGATGTGACTCCAGCTTGCTCCTTCCCCGTCTCCTGTCTGGCATTGCAGCAGCTCAAGTTTGGATGCAGCCCCTCCTCAGAAGGTGCTGAGTGACAGCAGAGGGATTGTCACAGCTTCACCAATCACCTGGAATGCAGCACCAGCTCTGTCCTACTTTATCCAAATATTCTGGGTGCTAATGGGGAGGGGTGTGGGGAGATGCTTCCAAGCACACCAACTGCTTGTACATGTCCAAAGCTGTTGTTGATAGGGGACCCTGTTGCTGGAGCTTGGAGGTTATCAAAGTAAAACAGGCATGAAATTGCTGGCTAATGATATACTGCTGTGTTTAGCTTTGTCTGCCTTATCGTGACACTGTCTGAGAGCTGGGGTGTCAAGTACAAAAAGGCCCAGTCTTACACAATTTTATTGCTTCATTTAGCATGCAGAAAACAGCCTGGCAGCTGCCAGGTCATTAACCTTGAGCAGAATGTGCTGAGCAGAGGATCCCGTGTATCCACTAGATGTCTCTGTGGATATGGGTTCTCTTTACTATTTTCTTTTTGTTTTTCCTTTCTTGGAGCACACACCCTGCAGCAGACAAGGGCTACTTTCAATAAAGGAGGGTGCATTTAAGGTGGAAGATGAATTTCTGTGCTCCCTCTCCTTTGCTTTTCCTCTTAAAATGTCATTACTAAACCCTTGGCCTAATCAGCAGTGATTCCCTCCCTGTGTTTCTTTTTAGTAGGAAGAAAGGGATGTTGTGAGCCAGGTTTTGAAATGGGTCCCTGACTTTACGCAGATGTCATGTCTGTAGCTTTCTCCAAGAGTGCTCATCAGTATTGTGTTCCTGACTAAACAGAAGGACCTGATGTCGCCCTGGATATTTGGTGGCCTCAGAGAGCAGCCAGAATGTACCAGGATAAATAAAAATGTCAGGAACACTGTCCAGTGGCTTCAGTGTACTCTGAAGAAGCTCTACTACAGAAAATAAATATTCAGGAGGTGCTCTGTCACTGTAGAATTTTAGTGTCTGTTTGGAAAATTTCAGAAGCCTGTTCAGGACTTGAAAAACTATACATCAGCTACAAACCTCCTTTTCTGTGTGCTAATGCCTTCAATTTTAGTTTAGAATTGACCAAGAACTAGCACCAAGGCTGGAATAAGCAAAGCTGCTTCTGAAGATCTGCACTGTTAATAGTTGTCTTGCTGTAGTTTCCTGTGTTTTTGGTACAAACTGTCTCTCTCTCTTTTTAAATCAGACAAAAAATGGAGTTGTTGCTGTGAGAAAAAAGAAGAAAATGGGAGTAGCTAACATCACATTTGACCTGTACAAACTGAACCCTAAGGATTTTATTGGCTGCTTAAACATCAAGGCAACCTTCTATGAGATCTACTCTATCTCATACGATATCAAGTGCATGAGAGCAAAAAGTGTATTGCGGTGAGTGCGTTTCCGCTGGTGGTCAGGTGTATGTGCTAATGCAAAAATCTGTGTTTGCTATTGGTTCTGTGAAGCAGGTGTGTTTATAACATCAATACTTCTGTTACTTCTTACCTACTGGCCAATATGCTGACTCTTTCTTCATAAGGTGGATAGCTGACCAGTGAAAAACTTCCTATAACTTTTTATGATAGAATCTTAAGTTTCTACCAAGGCAAAACTCTTTATCAGCTGGTATTTATTGAAAGGGTCTGAGTACGGGTTTCTTTGTATGCTGAGAGAATTTCCACACGTTTCCTTGACTTGTTTGTCTGAAGAATGCAGGGGGCTGGGGAAAGAAGCTCTTTGAAGAGGAGACTTCAAGGGGATGAAATGAGAGGAATTTGAGATCTAATGTCAGGGGTCTTAAAGCTTGCTCAGACATTGCCATTCTAGTTTCACCACTGGAGCTACGTGGAGGCAGAGGATAATGGAGGAGAGATGACACTCTCCTCTTTCAATGTGTATTTGTCACCTGTACCAGGACTCTGTGATATCACTGTTCTTAAGCCAGCTGGTGTGGTCTCTAGGCCAGCTAAGGGGGCCTGTCAAGGACCACTGTCTCCTGCAGGACTGATCTGCTGTGGGCTGTGAGTTTCGTAGAACTGGCTGTTGGGAAATGCTGTCTTAAAATAATACCAGTCCAGTCCACTATTTTCAACAAGTTGAAAGTTGGTGCCTTGTCAAGATCAGCTGTGTTCTGCCCTGGTTTAAGAAGACTCCTGAGTTCAGACCCCTTCCCAGAGGTGCTGTACTTTGACAGTTATTTAAGCTGCAACCCCAAGTTTCTGACTTTTAGAATTCTGGTTGAGAAACAGTGGTGTGCTGCATTTTATTACTTGAGGACCAGATCCGACAGACAGATGTATATGTCATCAGTGAAGTTTTGGCTTGTCCTGAATGACATGTGGCCTTTAGATGAAGTCTTTAAGCAGTCCCTCCTGATGCAGGTATGAGGATTAGTACTACAATGCTGATCTTGTTCCCTGTCCTTCAGTCTCAGTGACCTCTCCCACTCTATTTGGGTGGTCCCTTCCTTAATCTTTCAGGCTACAGCTGGTGTGGCTGTAGACAGGACTCCTCTCTGGTCTGGATGAAGTGATTATCCAGCTGCATGCTTACACCCACCTGTAACACTGACTTCATTAGGGTTTCTTCAAAGCAGAGGCTTGCCCTTGGACAGCTGCACTCCTCCAGTTGTTACGTTCGTCAGACTCTCTTGAGCCAAAACAAACTCTGATCTCTGACTGCCTGCTATGGAACTGAATATCTGCACTGAAACCTGTGCTGCTAAGGAGAGTTTGAAGTGACAATTCTGCCTCCCTGCCAAGACAGGGCAGCTGGTGAGAAAGGAGCAGTGCTGGCAGCTGAAGTAGCTGTGGAGTTCTTCTGGAAGCTCTGTTGTGTTACAGAGCTGAGCTAGAAGGGAAGTGTCATTGTCAGGGTGGGATGACAGTCTGCTAGCAAAGAACAGGGTGACAGAAGAGATAACCTTGGGTACCCTTGAACACAACAGTGACATGGCCTGCCTCAACTTGCTGCTGAAATCAGAGAGAGGATATCAGGATCCTGGTATAGTCCCTCTGCTAATGAGTTCCAGGTTGCTAACTCTGATGCCCTCTCCCCGTGTGGAGGGAAAGGACTGAAAAATGCCGCAGCTGTTCATGATGGGAAGGGCTGGAAGCCTGCCAGGTCTGATTAGTGCATTTCCCCTCGTGGTGTTTCCCTGCAGCATCCGACTGAAGGATCAAATATCCAGTTCAACAAATAACTTGTTCCATGGCTTAAGTGGCAACTGCTCTTGTGTGCAAGTGACACACTGCAGCTGCTCCAAGCTCAGCACCAGGTGCAGCTTTCTTTACAACTGGAAAGCTCCTTGGCCTGGTCTGTGTGGCAGAGGAAGAACACGTTGAAATGGCACGTGTGGGAAGCATGAGTAAGGGTACAGTGTTCTTTAAAGGCTTCACAGGCTCTAAGTCCAGGGTATTGTACTATGTTGAGGCATTGGATTTCAACTGCAAACCTTTCATGACAGTGGGGTTAAAAATGAATTTGTAGGAAGAAGATTTTTCCTTCTCTGCTTAAGCCCAAAGGACAAATTAATAGAAGCAGAGGGTTCACAGCTGCATGTTTTCTTAGGCAGGAATTCAGAAAGTCTTCCCACTTATTTTTGCAGGAGACTGATCTGATTTCTGTATCTTCAGAAACTGAGCCCATTCCAGCTTCGGAATGGTTTCAGTTTTTTTGTACTGCTTCCCAATGTCTCAGCTTCATACTTGTGAGGGCCCTCCTAACTTCTGGGAGATGAGACTCAAATGTAGCTCTCAGTAATCGTGTCCCTGTTGTTTCTTGCAGAATGGAAGATGCAGTGACAACTAAGTTAAATAAATGACCATTCAAATATAACTATCTCTTCCCCTGTGAAGATCCACAGTTTATACAGTCAACCTCTGATACTTATCTGACATAATCTATGGATTTGTATTGATTCTTACACAGCACTGTATTCTTGAGTGCTGATTTTTATCACATTTTTAGAAAATAAAATAGTTGCAAACTGAGACTTCTTAAGTCTTGCAGCTTGGCCAGCAGTAATTTTCCTGCTTCACCTGTTTTGCCTTTGAGTACCCACTGCAATGTGATCGTTCAGCTTCAGATCTAATCAGGTTTGATCTGTGGCTTGAAGATACATACATCCAGGGTTGTGTTAGTGAATGACAAAGGTGAGACATGAGATGAGTTTATGCTGCAGGAATGCTGCTCCCAGGCAAAGTTGTTTTCTGTGGTACTGTGATGGTTTGAGTGATGGATTTGCAGGAGGCCTGTAAGGGTCTAGCAGGATGTCAGCCTGCTTTGTTGAACATGATTTCTGGTTCTGCCAACATGTCAATAGTTTCCTGTCAATCAAGTGTTTTCTCTGAAGAAGGTACAAAAATTACCATCTTAGAAGTGAGAAGGAATGAGAGGGTTTTTTAAATATATTGACTTAACTCATCAAATGTTGTGGGTGGAAATGGGTAATGTAATCTTGCTGGTGTTTTCTTCTTAAACAAGTGACTTTTCTTCCAGGAAAGTGCTTCAGCTAATATCCCATGCAGCACAAATAACTGGACAGTTTCTCCTCTATACTGGAACGTATATGTTGCAGTTGATGGGTGAATATGATGAAGATGACATGTGCACAAGATCCAGGCGGGAGTAGTGACGACAGCTGTGCTTCTGATGTCGAATCCTTTTGCTTAAAGACATTCTCTTGCTCAGTTCTGATTGTAAGGATGCTCAGTTCTGATTCTAGGGGGGATGTGCACTAATGTGAATTAACAATTTTCCTGTTTGGGAGTGCTTGTAGGCCTTAGGCATGAAGTGCTGGATGTTCACAGTCTCTTAACACCACAAAAAATGGGTGCCTAATGTCTGAGAATCTGGCAAAAAGAGAGGGGTTTTGCCCCAACAATTCAAAATGGTGAATAAGTAAAGACACTTTTGGATTTTTGGGGGGGGGGGGGGGGGGGGGGGAAGGGTGGTATTTTTGTTGTTGTTTTTGGAGGGTTTTGTTAGTTTTTAGTTTGTTTTTCATGGCTATCTACTTGCATTCTGAACAGACTTGTGCTGTAAGATGAGGGTGAGAGGACTGGGGTGGGGGGAGGTTTGTTTATTTGTTTTAATCCTTAACAGTGCTGGCATTAGTGTGAAGCTGACATTGAGGTGAAGTGTACCTATTTACTCCTGCTGACAACGGAACTACAGAGTGTAACTTCAATCCTACTTCAGTGGCTGTCTCTTCTCATGAGGTCTAATTGGAGATTGTGCAACCACTAAGCAGAAGGTTAAGATTTAGCCTTACTTCCCTTAAAACAAATAAAACCTTTTCATTATCATTCTTTATATTTTTTTTTTCAGTTATTCAGGATGTTCAGGTTATTACAGCTCACACAGTTAAAGAACCTGATATATTTTTTTTAATGAATTTGATGTCCAGTTCTGACCATTCAATAATCTGCCATGGTTTCATTAATATGGCCTATAAGCAACTTGTTGAAGATTTTTTCAGGGGTTAAGCCGCCACAGTTTTTACTGTTACAAGATGACACTAGGTGTCAAGATGGGCTTGAGGTACATGTAAGAGATGCTGGATACTTTGTTGTCCCTGGGTTCAGGGAAGAGCATCAGGATGCAATCTAGTCTTGCCTAACATACATGTATGCTCTAAAGTCAATATTTGCAGTGTTATAGTCTCCCAAGACAAGCTGTATTAAAGGACAAAGTAATGTTTTCCTGTTGCTATGCCCAGCTTTCAGTGAGCTTTTCCTCAACAGTGTGAAAAAATTGGAGAAAAAGTAGCCTTAGGCATCTCGTGTCAAAATGCAAACTCACCTTGGTGAAGGAAAAAAAGCCCAGTTTTGATTGTTCACAGATGTAGCTTTTGAGTTTTTTGTTTGCTTGCACATGAAGAACTTCAGGAAGGCTGAAAGCTGTTAAGGGGGATGTCAGATGCAGGGAATATATCTGTCCTGACAGAAGGTGCTACCTCGTAAGAGCAGCTCTAGTGCCAAGAGAACAAGTGGGGCAGGGGAGGAAATCAGTGAAAGGGAAAAGACCGCTATGGACCCCACAGTGCTTGCCATGCCTCTGAGAGAGGAATCCATTAACTGTGTGCACCAACTACACTGACCTGATCTCCTAAAAGAGAAGCAGAAAGGTGGAAAAGATAAAGTATTGTGGTTTCTGGTGTCTATTCTGACCTCTTAGCTGGATCTGTTCACTTCAAAGGTCACTGATACATGGGAAAATTGCTCTTGCTTTTAGCTGCAAATCTGATCTTCATGTGCTCATTTTGCCTTCCCACTATGAGTGTGGCTATGCCAGCTGGAGCTGCATCTTTCAAATCACCTTTGAGAGGAAAGGAAGCGTAAACCCAAGTGCTAAAGGTACTGATGGACACAAGTTTTGGTCAGTCTCTGCCCGTCCCTTAAGTAATGGTATTGCAAACAAATAGACAGCTAAGAAAAACCTTGCTGTCTTTTCCTAATTCCTGCTATTTCCCACCTACTTCTGAGCAGAGGGCATACTGCTCCAGATAAGGGGAGGACTTGTTCTTTCCTGATTTCTCACAGTGAAGAATGTCTGGAGCTTGCAGCACTGTCAGGTGTCCTTCAGAAGCAAACAATAAACTATTCTGGGAGTAGTGAGAAAGCTTCCATTTTTATATAACCTCTTTGTTTTATCTGTATTTTTCTTGATACCCCCTGCATAAATGATTGTTGCCATGTTAATCATTGGCCAAAGTCTTTCTTCTTTCCCTGTCAAGGAATTGCATTTAACTGACTGTACAAGGACATGGTAATTAATTTTTCCAGTTTTTAAGGACCACTTATTCTATTAAAACCAGCACCAAATTCACACCTCTTGAAAGCAAATTCTCTTAAATGCTTCTAAAAATATTTATGTTGCCTAAGGTGGGAACACCAGCATTATAAAAGTGTAAAACAACTGGAATAGCTCATTGTTGTTTTGTATGAATTGCTCCTTCAACATCTGTAGTACAAAAGCTTTTGCATCTGAACTGTGCAGATCCCAAATTCCAGCCTCTCTAGCCAGAGGCAATTGGACTAATAGTCCACAGTTTACAGTGGCACCATCTGGGAATCTAGCAGTGATCTGAAAAGCTAACCTGCTATAAATGTGCGATGTTTTTGAGCAGCTGCTCCTTCAACAGCTTAACACTTAAAACTTGAGCTGCCCAAGTTCCTGGGTGCAGCAAGTCTCCATCTTGGGGCAATTCCCTCAGTTCAGCTGTTTGCATTTTGAATTAAAGGAGCTCAGCTTTGATATTTTCTCAAAATGGGAGAAGTGTCCTGGAAGCTGTGTGTAAAACTGTTTCATTACTTCTGAATCTGTCTCTTTCACAGGCTTAGTATTTAGAGGTGGTATTTATTACTGTACTAACTTCTTTCTGGAAATAAAATTTTGGCTTTGAGTCAAACTGGAGGAGTCTGTTGTTCTCCAAGTTGGAACCAGTTTGGTTTGGGTTTTCTTTTTGTTTTTTTCTTTTACAGGCTGCTTAGGAAGTATAGCTTTTACTTCAGCTATAGATGGTATGCAGCAAAGAAAACTTCAGCGTTATCTACCTTTCAGGAAACTATATACAAGTGCTGTACAATATCTAACAAGACACAAAAAAACTAAAAGCACAGGCTCTTAGCTGCAGGTATGTAGAGAAGCAGTTAGATTTTTCCACTTGGCATTTTTAGCTTTAATTCCCATGAACTCAGTTAGCCTGCACTTGTTGCTGTTGCAGTCAGGGCTGGGAGCAGTGACGTGCAGGTGTGAAACGTGTTTGCTGCCTCCTTGCTTGCACTGATCCTTTTTGCCTGTTGCTTTGCATCACTTACTAACAATGCACCAAGTCCTACTCTCTGGTTACCAAAAAAGGAATTTTCACTGAAGTAAGAGACCTTGTTGACTCAGGCACTGCTCATGTTCTGCGGACAGAGCAAAGTTGCTTTCTCCATAACCAGAATGAAGAATCTAGTGGCTGTGTGTGCACAGTTTATCATTACTTCATTTCCTTCCTTTCATAAACCAATGGAAGTTTTCTTGCACCTTCCGATTCTTTCAGGAGAAATGGGATTACAAGCCCTTCTGTCCAGGGAGAGAGGAAGAAGCAGGGTCTAAATTCCTTAGATCATTTGAAATATGCTGTAGGAAACATTATGAATCCCTTCCCTTCAGAGGAAGGAAGATAAAAGCAGGAGAATTGGACTTTGAGCTGGATTTTTTTTTCAGTGAAGTGTGCAGAGAGGTAGGTATACACAGTTTTGGAAATGTTGGTAATTCTGAATTTTAACTGTGAGGATAACCTCATATATAATTTATAACTGGCAGAAATATAATTCTAAATAACTTCAGTGTGCTTCTTCCCTGAAATCACTCTTGAACTAAAGGCACAAGCTACTTAATTAAAAGTAAAAAAAAAAGTTTAAAACCAAAGTACAAAGTGTATTTTTGACTTGATGCCTCAAGGTTTATTAGAGGTCCTTATGTGATTAATGTACCACTTCAGTTATGTATCAGCAAGTATCCTTGGGGGGCTTAGAGTTTATCACTGCTTTCTCTACCTTACATTGTCATATATGTAGCTAAGACATTTTTAAGTGTAAGGATTGTTGTTTTTCTAAGGGAAATTACAGTGTTTTCCCACTTCACAATTTTCAAGCCCGGTAAGTTTAACTCGCTGTGAAAATTGAGATGGGTGAAAATTGCGTTCAGTGATGACAATGTTTTCTTCTGTGTGGTGCCAATTTTAAGGAATATTGTTCATGAATAAATAAAATCAAGTAGTGGCTTTGGATGTTGTCTCTATTCATTTCCAAAATTACTTATTCCTGAAACAATCATGAATATTAATGACTCTCTGGTCTGGCACAAACTGTTTCCAAATGCTGGACTGTGGCAGTGAAGTTACTGGGTACTATTTTGTGGCACTGAACTCTTAACTCGTTACTGCTGAGTCACTTTCTGGCCTCAGAGAAACTGCAAACTGTGTTTCCTTTCATACAAAAGGTTTGCTTTCCTCCATCTCTTACAGAAGTTGCAAAAGACTACAAAGCACTGAGTACAGGAGATAGAAGGGTTCAGTGATCTCTGGTGTTCACTAAACACTGTTAGGATCAAGGACTTCTTTGTTTTGCCTCGCAAAACCTCCCTGTGGTCATTTACCTAAAGATAGAGTAGTAGACATTTGACTGCAGGGAACAAATTAATTTAGTTTAGTGAAATATATATTTGCCTAGTTCAGGATTAACTTATGCTTGAGGGGGGTTAGCATACACGTGTGGTTTGTCTATTGCTCCTCTATCTAATAAGTACATCTTGTGTTTATCTTAAGGGACAGTTTTGCAGAGCTTGACTGATGGAGCAGTTCCCCTCTTGTGGGGGAACCACGGTCTGGCTTCTTGCTGTGGGAAAGCACAAAATAAAACTCTATTTGGTTCAGTGGCAAGGCTTTGGCAGTGGGAATTAGAGGGGTGCTGCAGGGGTGGCCTGTGTGTCATACAGAACTCCTTCCATCTGGCTCTGAAACAAACCCACCATTGCCCAAAGCTGAGACCTTCAGACAAGCTGGGACTGTCTCTGTGGAAACATGTTAAAGAAAGGGTAAAAAATGCTGTGCAGCTGCTGTGAGGAAACAACAGAAAAAAATGTGGGAGATAACCTGCAGTCATCAAGGTCAGAAAAGAAGTGGGAGGAAGTGCTACAGGTGCCAGACAGAGCTTTCTCTGGAGCCTGTGCAGGAGAAAACACCCACCCATGGAGCCCTGCTCCCACAGCAGGTGGATGTTCCTTGGGGGAAGCTGCAGCCATGGGGAGCAATTCCCATTGCTCCAGGAATGAGCAATTTTTCTGGCAGGAGCTGTGGCCAGTGAGGGACCCAAACTGGAGCAGTCTGTTCCACACGCTGTGGAAGGGACCCATGCTGCAGCAGACTGTGAAGGACTCATCCTGTGGGAAGGACTCATGGTGGAGCAGGGGAAAAGGGGAGAGGGAAGGCACAGCAAAAAGGATGGATGTGGAATGATCATGAGCCCCATTCCTCTACACTGCTTAGGGACAGGGAGAGGAGGTAGAAGAGCTGGGAATGAAGGAGTGAAGTTCAGCTTCAGAAGAAAGAAGAGTTTGGGGAAGGTGTTTTTGTTTTGTTTCTCACCATCTCATTCTGCTTTTTGTTGAAGTTAAATTGATCTTTCCTGAGTTCTGTCTGTTTTGCTGATGTCAATAATTGGTGCATGATCCCCCTGTCTTTATCTTGACCCACAGACTATTTCATCTTATTTTCTCCCTGTGTCTGTTGAAGGGGTGAAGTGAGAGGTCAGCTGGTGGGTGCCTGGCAGGCAGCAAAATTTAACATACCACAAAACACTGGAAGTAAAAATAAGCAAAAACCCCAAAGTTTGTGCTAATGGTGGCTAATAAAATCAGAAACAAATCTTTTGGAGTGATTTCTGAATGTCTTTTCACAGCTAAGTTCAATATAAAATACAGCCATGTGCAAGACCAAGGTAATATTTTCACTTTATTAAGCTCAGTCTCGGGCAAGGCTTTTCTAAGGTCACCCATCAATCTGAATAATTTGCAGTAGGCCCCACTCCTAGTGTGCTCTTGATTAGAAATATTTATAAATAAATACTAATTATCATTTGAAAAAGAACTTTGAAATAGTACTGTTAGTAGTTTCATGGAACTAAACAACTAATGAAATGTAACACTAGAAATACAGTCTGTGTTTATGGGCTCCAGAATCAGGATAATGCATTTTATGCAGTTTCAACATTAAAAAAAAAAAAAAAGAAAGATTGGCCAACTGTTTTCTAAAGAGTCTGCTTCAATAATTAGCATACATTATGTATAGATTTGGCTGTGGGGGTTTAAGTAATATAATTATTGTAACAGGTTGTTTGTGATTCTGTCATGTATTAGGGAAAAAAAAATGAAAAGCTTAGCTCCTCAGACAAAAACTCTATTTAAGAAAACAGTACTTTAATGATGTGTGTAGTCAGTCTATTATAGAACCAGAGAAATGTCAGACATCTAAGAAGTTCTTTAAAGTCCTAAAGGTAATTTCTTATGACACATTTTTAATTACATCATGAAGTCCATAATCTTTTATGGTAAAAACACTTCTAATTACAAAACGTCTTCCCTTGCATAGGTACGTTTGCTAATGCTCTTTATTAAGAAGTGTTTTCAAATGCTCTTCTCCCATCTCAAAAATCAGAAGAAAATATATAGGAAAACTATAAATAAACTTATTTAAGTAGAAAGACTACTGATTTATTACTGAGCTAGACAAACTGAAGTCTATGGTAAACTCTATTTTATTCTTGAGAAGCTAAATTGAAAATGCCATCATTTCAGTGATTCCTATACAAAATGTGCTTAAGGTAGGTGCTCTCCCAGCTGCAGCTTTCATGCTTTCTTGCCTGCTTAGGGAAGTTGCCCAGAAAAGCTGCCTTGAACAGTTGCAGAATATTGTTCTAATGTCCACCCAAGTGGTCATGCTTTGCAAATAAAAGTCAGTATCTTCCAGAATAACTGATGTGTTTTCAGAAATTATTGATTATTCAAGAATTAATCCATTTTACCAGAAATCATAAAGTATTAGATGGCTGCTGCAAATACTTCAGTCTCCCAGAAAAAGCCATTTCATCTTTGCATGAGAGGATCAAGCTGGTTTTCCTCATTATTATAAGCACTTCCTGAATACTACATTAGGTTCAATAGTTCATCTTGATAAGAAAAGTACTGTCTCTAATAGTTCCACCTTTGTGACCACTGAATTTAGTAGTCCTCTCAATTCCTCCTAGTGTTAGCCGGCCCTGACATGGTACCATGTTCAGTTTTTCACAAGAGTTGTGATCGGTGAAAACAAAGCAGGTTTTGTCACTAGCAGCATCAGCTATGGCTAAAGACAGCAACAATCTAACAGAAAAAAGTCACTTTTCTTTCTCTAACTTCTCACTCTCCAAAGGTTGTTGAGTTTGGGGAGGGGGGGTGGTGTTTAATTGGAGTAGTGGGGGGGGAGTTGGATGGTTGGTTTTGACATTTTCGTTTTTGGTTTTCTTTCACCGGAAAAATTCCAGCTGCTACATTCTGTTCTTCCTTTTCTCTGTGCCTGATGTCACCAGCTTCAAGCACTCAGTTCCTTCAACTATTTTTCTATACCTTGCTCTGGTGACCCCTTTACACACGAGTTCCATTGTGTTGTTTCTCTTGTGGCCTTCCATCACCTAGTCCAGATCTCCTCTGGCCACATTCAAATTAAAAATAATTCATGACTGAGGGGAGAAGGGGGTGGGGTGGGCATGAGGGGGTGGGCAGGTGTTCAAGAAAATATAAATTAAGAAAAAAAGACATTTATATCTCTCTTTCTCTAGCTGCTCATGTTAAGACTTTTCACACAGAAATGATCAGCCACCTTGTTTCTGTATCACTTTTAGCATAACTGTCTTCCATGCTAACCAAGCTGGTATCCTAAGATACTTCTGATTACCTGGAGCTGTGCTCTATTCCTGACAGATCATACCAGCCACATGTAACATAAAATCCCAGTTCAGTGACAGAGGCAGGACACCACAGTGAAATTTACATGACAGAGATGTATCTCTCTGCAAATCTTCCATGCACAGGCAACAAGTGTGTCTCCACACCCTTCCCTCAAAGCAGTGGCCTTGAGCTGTGCAGCCAGTGCATACTGCAGCCCCATGTCCTCCCCCATTCTGGTTCTCTCTTCAACAAACAGACTGTGAAGCCAATTATTCACCAGACCAGCAGTGGGCTGAGTCCTGGCCCTGGGCCACACTGACCTCTTACATTCTCAACATTCATAAGCCTTTAGATCACAAGTATGGTAATGCTGCTCACGGGCCACGGTCCCAGGCGAGGGGTGAACACCCTCGGTACCGCTGCTGCAGAGTGCCTTTCCAAGAAAAATATTGTTCAGTTCTCTGTGTGTGTGAATGCTGGCTTGCTCTCCTAATTCCCAGTAGGTAACTCTTGGAGTACCCTGCTCAGAGGGGGATGGTTCAGCTGCTTTTGTGCATTCAGTTTTAGAATACGTCCCTTCAGTGGCTGCACCCATCCAACCCTGACAGTGTTGAGGACTGTGCTGTTAAAAATAAGCCAGGCTTTCCCCAATCATAGCTTGTGCTGTGTTGTTGGTCCTGGGGCTGGTGGGCCTGTGAGGAATGGTGCTCTTCTCCTCACAAATGTAATCTGAGACAATCATTTGTGGAGCCTGCTAGGAGTGGTATGCTGGTCTGGGTTGGACATGTGTGACAGATGAGCGGGATCTGTGCTGGTGAGGGAAGGGTGGCAGCCAGGAGCCACTCACCGCTTGAGAAAACAGGCAAGGAGGAAAACTGTGACTCACCTGAGAAACCTAAGACCTGACTGGAGCAATTTATAGTCGATTTTAGCTGCAAACCTGCTCTTACAGAAGAAGTGTTTCCGACAGTGAGATGAATCACTTTAACCTGGAGAGCTACACATTTCATCTCAAATACATGCTTTGCTTGATAAGTGTTGAATAACTGACAGTCTAAACAGGATTCCAGCCCTTCATCTTAGAGGTCTATTGGTTTTGTTTCTTTTTTCTCAGAGAATAAAACCACGGAAAGTTAAGTTTGTGCAATAAAACCTAAATCTATCTTTCCCTCCCCCAGGTTGCAGTACAGATCTCTGCTGCAAGGGGTTTTATTCAAGAGTGTTAAGGAGACTGAGCTGGATGGGATAAGATGCTTTAGCAACAAAAGACTAGAAAACTCTAGATGAAATCCATAGATTGTGCTTGGACCTGATCTCCTCAATTCTAAATTATCTGGGGGAAAAAAATGTACTGAACCGGTAAATCTCTGTGATTGTACAAAAATCTTCAGGACAGTTAATCAGGCTATCAGGTGGACTGAGTTTCAGATGTATTTCATGATACTAATTTGAATAAACAACACCTGATGAAATTTAATGTCCGTAACTGCATTACACAGGAAACACCACCCCTGTGCTTCCAGTGACAGGATTTAATTTAGCTGTCACCACTGTCAAAAGACATCTTGACGGTATTGTGAACAGTTCAATGAAGGAAGAAGCAGAGCAGCAACCAAGAGGGCAAACACAAGGCATATTAGAAAATAAGAACTGGAGCAGGAAGCATCCTATAACAATGCATAAAACGATGGCCATGATTTAAGAGATTTCACAGACACTGCAGTAGAGCTAGTAAAGAAGGCTTATAAGCAAGGACTATCATAGGAGTGCAGGGCCACACTCAAACATGGCAAGATTAATTAGTGTAATACTTTCAGCTCAGAAAATTTTGGACAGATAGGCAAAATGAAGAACAAAAAACCACTGAAACCTTCACCTTACACACAGCTACAATGGCCATTAGGGACTGATAGTCACTGTTTCTCAGAACAGAAGAGTTATGGGCCACCAATTTCAGGTGTCAGTTTTACAACAGAAAGAGCTACTTCCTCACAAAATGGAATTCAGTTGTGCATGGAAAGCAATGCCATAGGAAACTCTGGAGGCTGAAAGTGTAACTGCATTAAAAAACAATTATATAACTTTAAGGATACTTGAAAAGAACTATTAAATATGTGGTCCAGATCCTTCCTGTGATTCAACAAAGGCTTAATCACTGACTGCCAGATGTAGAAGGACATTTTTTGGGGTGTATTACCATATTCTTTCCCTAGCATCCATCACTGACTACTGTGACAGATAGAATTCTAGACTAGACAGGTCTTCCATCTAATAAAGACCAGATGTCATCAATGCACTCATTTGGTCAAAATAATGTTTTTTTTCCTGATAGTCTTTAGCACAACTTCTGGTTAAGAGACCTTTTTGTCCTTATTCTGATGTCTCCCACACTTGAAAGACCAAGACTTCATCAATAAGCTCTGCATTGTACTGGCATCTATTCAGAGCTGACTAAACTCCAAAGGCAAGCTGTCAGTATCTCATATTCATTTTCCTCTTACAGCTGTACCACTCACTCACCACATGATACAGATAATGGGTGATATACATTCCAGCTAAATTATGTTTTCACTCTGTCCTCCGAACAGATTGCTTCCCCAAAATCTTTAATGTGTAGAGAGGCTGGAGAGTCGAACATAGATAAATGCCTGCCTTAATTTTGTATCCCCACAGTCTTGGTTGTGGCTGTAAGGAAACACTAGTCTGGCTCCTTTACTGACTCTGTTGAACACAGAGTGCAGCCCATTCTCTGCCTCTGTTTGTTTGTGTAGCTAAGTGACCGATTAGAACGGAGGTTAAAAACACAGCCACACCAAACACACATTTCTGCCTGACAAAACAGGCAGGTACATGCTTCCCTCTGCTCCAGGTGCTACAGCTACTGCATAAAAATCACTGTGACCAACTGTGCAAAAAGTCCTGGGTGGGTAATTGTTAGCATTGAGGCTAAGCATGGGGAGAAACAAGGGCTGAAAGAAAACATTCATTTCCAAAGGACAGAAAATATTTTACAAATCAAAAGACATTAAGTGCTGGAAAGTGCAAAAGCACCTGTACTCAAACACATGAATATTCATGTGGTAGGAGTTAAAGTTTTCCATCCGTTTTGTCAAATAGTGGTGAAAGTGTGTGAAAATGCAGCTAGAAACTCCTTTGGACAAGATGCTGGAATTCCTCCAGTGTCACAGCAGTCCCTTGGACGTTTCACCTTAACATATTTTGCCCTGACTTGACTTAGTGACCTTTGCTTTAACATTATGAAGTTCAGACCACATCTTGTGGACTAAAACAAACAGCAGTATCTCCACTGACAGCTGCAGATAGCAGCCAGATGAGTGGCATTAAAACAGCCCCCTGGGTACTGTGTTTGAGCATGGGTGGCAATTTGTGACACCACAGCTGCCACAGCAATGAGTTTAATGGGGGCAGGGGGGTGACAAAACAAGAAACTGTTTGAGAACCATATGAAATATAATGGCTTTTTCTGGGCAGAATATAAGCTCCAAAACACCTGAGCTAAATCTGTAGTGTGGTGTTTGTCTTAATAGACCATACACCTCTCTGTGTGTGTCTTGCTGTCCCACTTCCCCTTTTCAATGTTTTTGTTGGGTTCTTGAGCTGTTTCTAGATTCATCTGCAGCTGCAGTGTCTGTGTAACTCATGTGCCTCTTGTAGATCTTGTCACAAGAGGCTGATGGAAAAACAGGTAGTGGTGGAGATACACAGGTACACACTTGAATAGGAGCAGGGCTCCCCATGCTTGGTTTTCTCAGGAAGTCAGGCAAAAAAACAAAACCAAAACCAAAACCAAAAAAAAACCAACAACAAAAAACCACACAAAAAACCCCCCAAACAAACAAGAAAACCACCACACAAAATAAATTCTTTTAAGATTGTTTCCCCTTTCTTAACTTTCATGAAACTCTTCAGACAAAAGAAGAAAGATAAGAACTACAGTGATCTTTGGACCCTCCTCCTAAAGGTCACCATGTACTTAGTAGCATTTACTAGCCTGTTAAAAGCTGTCAGAGTAAATCCACCATGTGGATTATTGCTTTGGTATTTAATGTAAGTGCTAACAAGCTTTTTAATACTGGATAGACACTTGCTGATATTCTTAAATATCAAAGTGCAGCAAATTTATCATTCTGAAAAAAGAAAAGAGTGGCTAACTTGTTAAATGTTCTCTTATGGCATGAATTTCTCTCTAGTCCTTAAAAACTTCAGTAAATTGAAATAGTCTTAGCAACAAACCTGATATAAACACAAATGTGTTTCCTGAAAAGCAGGAAGCAGCTTAACAATCATATCATATGACTACTAAATACAGAAGAACTGCACTGGTTTTTTTCCAGGGCATTAAAGCAAATTTCCATGTGACTTTGTGGGACATGACTGTTGCATGAGCTGCTATTACTGGAAAATCCTTTTACTCTGCAGCATGGGCACGTTACACATTTTGTCCCACCTTGTGAAATTCATCATCTTGTAGGAATCCATTTCTATTGAGCCTGTGCACAGCCAGTGAGAACATGAGAAAACCTGAAGACAGAGCACTGAATGCTCTACAACTCCCCACGACCCCATCCTGTGAATGTGTGCAGCTGTTTCAAAGCAGCTGGATCTCACACAAGATCAGTGTGAGTATTTAATTTGCTACTGCTGTCTGATACCTTGTCAGTTCTGACCAACAGGAATAAAGAATCACATCACATTGAAGCCCACCACATTGGAACACCAAAGAGTTGTCCAGTGGAAATAAACTGTCTTGGGTTTTTACCAGCTAGAAATGTCAGACTAATCCAGATATAGCCTAGAAGTCAGGTCTTCCTTAATCCATATCCCCTCTATCATAAATGGCCACGTCACTCCCTAAAATGCAAGTTTGGACCTCTTCTGGTATTTAGGTTTTTGTTTTCACACTTGGGAGCAAGAGATACCTTGAGAATGTAAGTCATGTGAACTGATTGTTCAAAAGGCTGCCTGGAGCATGAATCTGCAAACTTGAGCTGGTGGTTTGCAGCCATTGTAACATTTTATTAATTTTTCAGGCTACATATATTAATTAATTATTTTTAACAGCAGAAATGAAGTTAAAATTGCAAAAGGAAATAAATAAGGAATAACAACGAAGGGAGTAAATCTGCAAAGGAAATCTTAAGAAAGTTCTTCTATTTTTTGCATGGTGGAAAAAAAGCATCATACTCTAAGTATTAAATTAACCTATGGAGTGAATAGGAAATAAAAAAATATCACTATGAGTTATGAAGGTTAGAGGTCAATATATGTATGTGAGAGATATCTGAGAGAGCCAAATATAACAAGTGAGAATCCATTGTACAGAATTTACAATGTGTTTCTATATTAATCTAAATATAGAATGAATCTTGTGGACTCAGTCAGATGAAGCACCCAGGGAGAAATTTAGATGCCTTAAATTTCCAATACTTGTTTAGTGGGGTTTTAAAATACAGCCATAAGGAATCCATAACAGTTAAGTATGTAGGAGGATTTTGGAACTCTGAAGTACCTTTAAAATCCCAGACCAAGTCTGTGGAGGCTTAAGAAGGATATGTGGGCTACTATAGACACAGGTTATAATGGCACCTTCACCTCCTAAATCAGCTGAACTATTAAGTAAACACAAGCCTGGATGGAAAGGATTTGAAGGTACATCTACATTCAGTGAACAAGGAAAGTGTTTTCTTTCAGATATACCAGCAGTAAAACATGGAGAAGCTGCAAGTTGATTCAGGTCTGACTGAAAATTAGATGTTATTTACGTAACTATAAAATTTGTACATGCAAATTTGTTGGGTAAGCTGTTGTTCACCTCCAGACTACAGTCTTCTACATACCTCAGTGGGTTACTTTCTGTGTGTGGGAAACTGGCTGAAGTTTTGGCCTCTAAATGTTGTTTAACAGCCTGCTGCTCACCAACAGTAGACAAACATTTCAAAGATTACAGACAATGGCAATGCAACCTATACATCTCTTCAGAAGGCACATGGACTAAGGATTCTACTACAGTCCACTCTCATTGCTTCTTTTTTCCCCTTACTGCCTACCTATGTCTATTTGTTCCTTCTTACTTTTATTCTTACAGTACAATTTGATTCTGATGATCATATGGGTTTGACCTACTGCTGGGTTATGTGATTCAAGGCTTACCTCCTCAAATGGAAGGGAGCACAAAGGAGTAGAGGCAAGTGGAGAAATCAATACCCAGAGACAAAGAGCCTCTGACCTGGCTCCTCTTAGTGAGGGTTCAGCCTGGGGTCTGGTGTGGCATCCATCAGTCAGCACAAGTCAGTGGGAGAGGCTCCATGGATCACTGTATAGAGAGGAGTTACTGTCTGCAGGGATTGGGAATCTCTAGGGGATGGAAGGGAAGAACACCTTTGGGATTGTACAAGACAACTTTTGGGATGTTTAGAGGAGGAATCAAAGGTGAGGGTAAGGTGGGATAAAGATTTTGATATAGAAAAATAAAAAAGATATGGAGCTAAAATGACCTGACTGGGTGTAAACAAGTTGTTGGTGAGTATGCTTCTCTGGCTACACCTTGCACCTGATCATCTCAGTCTGTCTTGTCTTAATAAACTATATTTTAATTATTTTTTTGGGTGACGGTGGCACCTATATTCGATGTGTATGTGTGTGTATGGTGGCCTGAGTGCCACCAGTTAGAGGTGGGGGCCACAAGCTGGGGGTGGCCACAAGTCACAGGGTCTAATGCAGCAAGTGCAGAGACGAGAGCACACACTTTATGTGAAGCTGCATGTCCATGTGTGGTCACTAACAAATAGCAAGCCAGAGCAGGTTGAAGTCAAATTTTGGAGCAGCCATGAGTTCAGGAAAGGAAGTAAAGAGGATCTTTTAACTGGCTGCTAGAGAGACAAGGGGTTCTTAGTCACTGGCTGTGGTGGAGTCAGCTACTGGTAAGGCCACTACTCTGGACTAGCTACCAGAGAAACATTTGCCCGTTTGTATCTCTGTGTGAGGCTACTGGGGATCCAGAGGTCAGCTTCTAACAGGCTGAGTGTCCTAAAGCCAAACTGGACAAGGGAGCCATAGTTCATTGTTGAAGATCTGATTACCAGCAACTAAAGTGGAACTGTAGGCCTCTGGGATAACATCTGCACTTGCCAGCAACTGGAAAGAGTTGGAATTCAGGTGCTAACAAGAGAGTAAGATTAGTGTCTCAGACCAGCTATAGAGGGATCCATATTGTATAGATGCATACAAATACATACTTATTTTCCATTAATGGGTTTCTGTCCCGATAAGCCAGAGAGAGGAACAGGATGAGGCCATTAATGCTGTTAGTTTTTGTGTGAGTGCTGTGTTTTCTGCCTGGGTTAGTCAGTGTGGCCAGCCATATCTGTATGCACACACCCAGCCTTACCACTACCTGGATCTGGGAACCTACTGAATTTTAAAAACTGGCATACCAGCAACAGGCAAGAGGATGGCAAGTATGAACAGTAAACAGGAGGATTTGCAAAGCATGGGGAAAGTCAGTCCCAGAAGGCATAGCCAAGGACATATAGATTCAGGCAATGTCCAAGGCTAATCAGGCTGCTGAATAATGACTTGTTTGTGGATCTCTTCCAAAAATGCAGATCACACACAGAAGGACACTTATTTCAAGTCCTTCAGCAGAAAAAAATGCACATAGTATCCAGTCCTCCAGTAATGGCTGCTTGCAAGGCAAACATGCCGATCCTGATCCTCCAGCTACTTCCCTGATGTCAGAAAGACATTTGACTCAGCCTAACATGATGCATGTGGGCTACTTGGAGGTCATTTGCAAGATGCTACAAGCCCTGCCGAAAAACGTGTATGGAAAAGCAAGGCTGGAGCTGAGAGCACAGAGTCGAGCTGACATCAGTCACATCACAGCAACTTCAGGGCACTCAGGCAGCAGGTGGCCTCCCAATACATAGATTTTGGTTTTTTTGGAGGTTATTTATTGATTGGAGGGGTACCTTGACTGTGTTCAGGCTTCAGAGAGCACCCAAGATTGTTCTCCAGAAGAGCTCCAGCTGGACCACCTTTCAACACGTGGATAAGGAGGTTCTGTAACTCCAGCCTTAGGGCTGCTCTTTCACAACAACAGAGGCTGGGTTGGACAGCACAGGTGTGGATGGACATATGAATGTCTCCCACCATGGCTAAATGCTGGAATAGGATACATAGACCATGGCATCCCACGGAGGAGTCATGCTGGCATGACAGCAGGCATCCTCTGCTTGGGAAACTGTGCAACAATTACCCAAAGGGATCATAAAGCAGATTCAGCAGCTGTGGGAAGTGGCTTCCACTCTGGAAGGGACAGGAAATCTCCTTTTTCATTAAAAACCAAGCCATTTCAAACCATACATATGCCAGGGCATGCTCTGTATTGTGGTGACATGAGCTCTCAGGAAAGTTGCTCCACAGACTGCTTGACATACCAATTAAAATTCTCAGGCAGAAGATTGTCTTATTGACAAAAGAAAACCCAAAAAACAAACAAACAAACAAACCCCACAAAAACAAAAAAAAGCCCACCAAAACCAAAAACCAAGCAACCAACCAAAAAAACCACACACGCACAAATAAAACCACTCCAAAAAAACAAAACCAAAAACCCATCAGGAAAGAGCTGTGTGAAAAAGATGGCAAGGCACAGAAGGGCTACCCATTCTTTTGAATGCTGTCCTGTCAGAATCACAGAACCACAGTATCAGATAGCTTGGAAAAGACCTCTGAGATCATCGAATCTAACCCATGACTAAACACTGCCATGTCACCTAGACCATGGCACTAAGTGTGCCACATCCAGTCTTCCCTTAAACACCTCCAGGGACTCCACTGCCTCTCTGGGCAGCCTGTTCCAATGTCTCATCACCCTTTCTGTCAAGAAATTCTACCTAAGAAGAATTCTGCAGCAAAGGCTGCGATGTGCTCGCCCACCGGGGCAGGGGGACACGGAACAGGAGACGGAGCAGGCGACGATGTCCGGCCGCCGCACGGGGGTTAGGACGCCGGAGCCACGTCTGCTGAACTGGGTTTGGTGTGAGCCGCGGATCATCAGGGGAGCTGCCGCTGGGGCAGGAGTCCCAGGGACCCCGAGAGGGGTCGGGGACAATGCGAGGGCCGGTGTGGCGCCCGTGCCGAGGGCGGTGCCGGGCGGGGGCGGCCGCTGGGGAAGCGGCGGGGGGTGCGGGGAGCCCATAAAGCACCGCCCGCTGGGCTGGCGCCGCGCACAGCCGGGCTGGGCGGCGGGCGTACGGCGGGGCGAGCGGGGCGCAGCCATGAGGGAGATCGTGCACATCCAGGCGGGACAGTGTGGAAATCAGATCGGGACCAAGGTGAGCCTGAAGGGGAGCCGCCGCCTGCCCGCCGCTTGCGGACCCTCTGAGTGACCGGGGGACGAGCCCGATGGTTCCCCGGGGCTGCTGGGCCCCTCCGGGGCTGCTGAATCCCTCCAGGGCTGCTGCTCACCCGGGGCTGGGCTGTGCTAGCCGCCCCCGTTCCCCGCCGCCCGTGCCCCGAGGAGCCGCTGCCGAGCGGCGCCGGGCGCGCCCGGGGCACCGCGCGTCGCTCCGCTCCCCGTGACCATAAAAGGCCTCGGGAAGTACCGAAACCAAACGGGACAGCTTTTTTTTTTTAGAAAAAAAAAGTTTTAAAAACTGCTTTTATGTTTGAGCCGGCCGAGCTGTGGCTGAGAGCGGGGGTGGGCGGCGGAGTCTGGGCGGCCCCTCCGGGCGGGTTTGGATGCCGGTGCCCGCCCGGCTCCCGCTGCGGCGCGGGCGGGGAGGGGCGGCGGGAGCGCCTGGAATCCGGCAGCTGCCGCGGGACCGCCGCCGTCCCCGGCCTGAGCGCTGGGCAGGGCCCCCGGGGCTCCGCAGGGAAGTTCCCAACCCACTTCTCGCTTTTCCTCCCTTAGTTTTGGGAAGTGATAAGTGATGAGCATGGCATTGACCCAGCCGGAGGCTATGTCGGTGACTCAGCGCTGCAGCTGGAAAGGATCAATGTCTACTATAATGAATCATCTTGTAAGTGTGGGACGGGGAGGGTGTGGGACAGGGGGCTCCGTGGGAAGGGGCACAGGAATCAGAAGACGACGGGCTCGTAAAGCCGTATTGCTTTACGAGCATAACATCTGGCCACACTCCTCACATGCTGCCAGCCCCCCAGCTGAGCCCAGCTCAACAGAAAATATTATCTACTTTTGTACAAAGTAAATTAAGATGGCTGGGTGCTATCTCCCCCGACACAGAGAAGTGGCACAAGGGGCTGTCTTTAGGGTCTGGAGGTGGAGGTTTGTTTCTTACTTAACATTAAGGTAGGCGTTTGCTCTTCAAATGTGTAATTACTTCACCAAATGCATTTCTTCAATTACTCCAGATTAAACTGTTGGTTATATGAGCCCGCATCTGTAGTACTCTCTCTTTAATTTTCATGAATGAGAGGGTTGGGCCACAGGTAATAGAGAACTGTTTCATTAATAAGATGCCGAAAGGCATCCAAGTCCTCAGAGTCCTCTGCTGTTGAAAGGTGTTAAGAGTGTAAATGGGGATCTGGAGTCCTTTGGTCTGTGGATGTGAACCTGCAAGTGCGAATGTTTCATCTTTTGTCCAGCTGGGGTTACTTCATATTATTTGCCTGAGTTTTCTTGAACAATTTCAACTTGACACAGATTGTTTATTTTGTGCTTTGTGGTGGATGTGTTGACTACTACTGTTTGCCATGTACACCAAGTAGCTCTTTCAGTGAAGAAGAATCCTTCCAGCATAAAAGCTTGTGGAGATGTGTTAGGGTAACTTGAACATAAGCACTTCACTCAGCCTGATAGTCACAGAAAAGATTACCTACTTTCTTACAAAGACCAACTAAAACAGCTTTTCTAATGAGAAAGTCCCTAATATCTCTTGTTAATAAAAAGCTAAAAAAAATGTAAAATCTGTAGAGCCCAAATTATATCAGGTCTGTTTTTGAAGCTGAATTGATTTATTTATTTTCCCTTTTTTTATAATTTATTCCTGTGGAGGTGGGTTTTTCACCACCATGACTTTCTGTATAGGAAGTACTTATATATGTATGAACTATATATTAGACTAACAATACAAGACATAATATATTTGTGTATTAAAAGCTATAACTGTGTTAGTTTATATCTGAACATTAAGGACGTGCTTACTTTTTATTGTAGCCCACAAATTTGTACCAAGAGCAGTCTTACTGGACTTGGAGCCGGGAACCATGGATAGTGTGCGGTCTGGTCTTTTTGGTCAGCTCTTTCGGCCCGATAATTTCATCTTTGGTATGTGGATGTTTCTTTTTTAAAAACAGAACTCTTCAACAGCTGTTTGATTACCAAGTGAATGGCCAAAAAGCATTCTATCTCCTTGTTGCAGAGTGATCCTACTGAGAAATCCTGATAGCTATCAATGGAATTGCAATTATCTGAAAGCCACTCAAAACATCCTGTTAACTGAAAAAGTTGTTCTTCTGTTGTTTGTTCCTTCAGTTAGCAAACCACTGGAAGTTTCCTATGGTATTCAGATACGGTACATTTGTTTTCCACACATATGAGCTCCAGAGAAATCCTGAGGCCTCTTCTTCACAAAAAAAATGCATAGAAGTTCTTCAGAAAATGGAGGGGGGAGGGAAAACCTCAACCACAAACCAGCTAGACTACTCTTCACTTAAATTCACATTAAATGTTTGAGTATGGAATTTTTTTTAGGCTGTGTAATTAAACCTTTTTTCAGGAGATCCTTTCAGTATAGTAACAGTGGAAGAAGATCAGCTGTAATATGGAAAACACATGTAGCCAGTTACTGGGTTAATTTCTAGCACAATGAGGAACAGTCTGAGAGTATGTGGAGATGATCTGGTTTCACAGTGTTCCTTCAGAGGGTTGTTTCTACTTTTACTGCTTAACTTTGGACTTCTGTAGTACTTTCCACCTAAGCTTAAAAATGCATGTTACCCTTTCAGAGTATCCTTACAAAGTACTGAAGCATTATCATTCCATTTGCACTGAAGGAGAAACAGCATGTGGAAGTTAAGTGAGCCACTTTCTGAAACAGGAAATCTGAATGAAAGCTACCACGAGAACTTTCATGTCCTTTTAGTTTCCAAGTCTGCACTTGCCACAAACACATTTCCTCCTGACTAGGCAAGCTTAGGTTGGAACTTAGTTTGGTATCTTGTGTTAACATAAGGAAGGAACAATGCCAGGGACAGACAGAGGAAAGATAAACACGGTTTGGATGGTATAAAACAAACTTAAGTCTGGGTTGTTTGGGTTGGAGAGGGGAGTAAAAAAGCAATACAGAGCTCCTTTAAGGCTTTGACTTAAATCTTTTATGCTATACATATTGTTCTCCTGTCAGCTCCATGGCAGTGATGTTAAGGGTCTCTTCCAAAGGAGCTGTAAGTTAAAACATGTAAGTTAAGAAGTAATCTTAGGGAGAAAAACCATAGACATAGGCAGCTTTATGAAGTCTGTTTCTGTATTCAGGTTTTTCCTTTCATTTCCTTTCACCTGCATGAACCGCACGAGCCCTCTGAAAGTGAATTCACCTGACCTATGGAAATACCTGAACTGGAGCTTTACAGTTTGGCACAACACCAGTAAAACCAGAGCAAAATCAATTCAGAATGTCTTCAACAATAGTCCAGTTTGCTGTACTCCCTTCCTGCCAAGATAACAATGAACCCACAGCATGTGATTGACTCGTATCTGACAGAGGCCTCTGCCAGTATCAGGCACTGTCCTCCCAACCTGCTGAATAATGTAGAATAACTGAGCGCTGAAGTAATGATCTTCTGTGTCAAAAGCCAGCAAAGCATTTTGTTTTCTCTTCTAAAAATCTGGCCTGGGCCCACAAAGGATTTTGTGGCAGAAGCTGGCAGTCCCATACTTGCTGAACCTCAGGCTGTATGGGCACATTCTGATGGGGATGTTTTTCACCTCCGCTTGTATAAACCTGCATGTGCCCATGTCTCCACATCAAGTAACCATGGACCGCCAATCAGGCTTTCTTCCAGGTATATTGAATACATGGTCACACACTCCAGATACAGGAATTTTATATCAAGCCAGCAAGAGTTTCAACATGGATGCAAAATAATCCTTGTACTTTAATGCCTGTGTTGACAAGGTAGTCATTTAAAAGGTGAAGAACTGCAGGTGGAATGCCCTTGCTGTATAAGAGCAGCAGGCCTCCTGGCCTTCTGAGCACACCAGGACAATTGCCCACCAGGAGCTGCTGTGAACTTTGATGTGTCTCCTCCTGTTAACCAGTTTTCACTTGCACATTTTTGCATTTCTTGTTCTTTTCTTGTGTACACCATTGCTAGATTTTCTACAGAGATACCACTCCAATTTAATTTGTATGAACTGATGGGGGCAACCACAAAATAGCTGTCTGGCAGTCAGAAGCCTGGTGTGAACAGCCCTGCTGCAGAACTTGCCTATAAGTGTTAATGTGCAAGCTACTGAGCTATTTCACCAAGTCTATCTTATATTTTGAGCAGTGAAGAGAGTAGAAGAGTGAAAGAAGATTGTAGGAAACAAGCGCCATTTTAGGGATTAAACAATCAATTGACTGTTAGACAAATGGCTTCTCTGCATGTGCAGCTCAACCTGAACGTGGGTGATACCCTATAGCATGTTGGTGAAAGAAATAGTGACAGAAGGATCTGGAGGTGCCAGGAGTGGAGATAAGTTGTGGGATTGCTTCATGTAGGCTTCTTTAGATCCTGGCAAATGGCAGATGCAGGATGCTGGAGATGGGCTTCCAGGATTGGCAAAAGATTTGCCAGATCCTGAGTTCTGTGGGACCAGGCTCATTTTCCACCTAGATAGTTTAGTCATGGTGAAATTTGATCATTTCTGTGTGTTTTACTTAGATTTTCAGAGGTCAGGTAGGTAGGTACCTGATAGGTGGAGGGCATCCAGTAGAGTTTCACAGGATCGTGATCATGATTTCCACATTTGTGGCAGTCTTGTCAGGGCCATGGCACCTCCAGACTGTATTGTCTTGGGGTAAGAAGTCTGGAGCTTCCAGGGCATGTCTACATACCCTGTGCTGTGGTAGTCTTACAGTGCTGTAGAGCCAGTGCTTCTGGAAATATGACTGGGTGTAGAAGCAGGAAATCTCCAATGAAAACGCTGGACACCCTAGGCACATGGTTGACAGTGGATGGAGTGTAGTTTTGCCACAGGAGTAGCTGATAGTTGTCCTGAAGTCAGAATTTACCTCCATTAGGAGATAAATGCCTCCTGTGTTTTGGAGTGATGTTTGCTTATTTCTGTGCATCCTCATGTGCTACCCTACCTGTAGTAGGGGATCTGCTCAAGCAGGCTGCAGGTGCTTACAAACATATTTAATTCTGGAAGGATATTACGTTGTGCTTTGCCCAGCTGGACAGGAAGTGCTCAGCTCCCTAGGCTCAAAGAAAGAAAAATATAGCAACATCCAGAACAATGCATGAACTAACCAAATACAGCATGAGGAAACTGCAGTGTATGCAGTGGAAAAAAAGTGCATAGGATTTCAGAAGTGTCCCAGCCAGCAGCTTCCCTGGTTCATATGTTTGGCACCAACATGGTGCTGTGGGAATTGAAATGAGACATGGTAATAGGAAGGGAGGGGAAGGTCTTGGGGAATAGCACAAAATTTGCTGGCTCCGTACTTAATTCTGAAACTATTGCTCTGTCTGAATACCACTCCCAGGAGTGAGTTCAGGGGCACAATGTATGTGTGTAGTAGTCACTGTGAGGAACAGGAGTACTAAAAAACAGATTCCCCAAATTAATCCTCCTCGTTATCAATAACAAAATAGAGACAATAGCAAATAATCCACGCTGTTTATCTTGTTAAACTGAGTGGCACATAAAACAAGAAGGGAAGCCTTGGGAAGAAAAGAATGGACTCACTTTTCTGAAATATCAGTCATCCAATTTTTCAAGTCATTTTGCATATCCTAAAGAGTAGTGAGTTTGTAAGGAAATCAGTAAAACCTAAAAGGCACTTGTAAGTTTTTGAAATAATGTCCCTGAAGCTTCTGTTGATCACTATTTTCATTCAGGCTAGCTAACCATGAATTTAAAAAGATATAGTTCCTGATATAACAAGTTAAATAAGATTTTGAAGCCCAGCTTTTTTTCTTGAATGACAGTGTTTTCTCTTTGACTCGTAAGAACAGTCCAAGAACCTCTCATTTTCACTGAGATATCTGTGATTTAGCTTTGCATGCATCATGGTCCTTCCAGACAGAAAGCATTTAGATATTAAACAGTCATCTTGTGTTTACAGAATCATCAGGATTGGGAGTGTGAAAGTTTTCAAAACAAGGAGTTAATGCCTCTTTGCATTTATGGAAGCTAAAATGACAAAAGAAAAAAAATTAAAACAACCCCCCCAAAAAACCAAACAACCCAAAAAAGAACCCCAAACCACTCAAAGGCATTAATGAAAACTGCCAGAGGCTATATAGAAAGTTTATGTTGATACTTCCAGAGATATTTGTAGGCAAAACTGAAGAGCACAGTTATCTACCTGACAGATTTCTAGCAGCTTTTGTTACAGATGTGAGTCCATTCAGCGTGCAAATGTCAAACCTTGCCAATAATTGTTTATATTTTCTTTCCCTGTTGTACCTTATTTTAGGACAAACTGGTGCAGGAAACAACTGGGCTAAAGGACACTACACAGAAGGGGCGGAGCTGGTTGACTCTGTGCTTGATGTAGTAAGAAAAGAGAGTGAACACTGCGATTGCTTGCAAGGATTTCAGCTCACTCACTCCCTGGGAGGAGGGACAGGGTCTGGCATGGGAACCCTACTCATCAGCAAGATCCGAGAGGAATATCCAGACAGGATAATGAATACCTTTAGTGTCATGCCTTCTCCCAAGGTTTCTGACACAGTGGTGGAGCCATACAACGCTACGCTTTCGGTCCACCAGCTGGTTGAAAACACGGATGAAACCTACTGCATCGACAATGAGGCTCTGTACGACATTTGCTTCCGCACCCTGAAGCTTACCACTCCCACTTACGGTGATTTAAACCACTTGGTCTCCGCCACCATGAGCGGGGTAACCACATCCCTGCGTTTTCCAGGCCAGCTCAATGCTGACCTCCGGAAGCTGGCGGTAAACATGGTCCCCTTCCCGCGCCTTCACTTTTTCATGCCAGGCTTTGCTCCTTTGACGGCGCGAGGCAGCCAACAGTACCGAGCGCTCACGGTCCCAGAGCTCACCCAGCAGATGTTCGATGCCAAGAACATGATGGCAGCCTGCGACCCGAGGCACGGCCGGTATTTGACAGTGGCCACCGTCTTCCGCGGCCCCATGTCCATGAAGGAGGTTGACGAGCAGATGCTGGCCATCCAGAACAAGAACAGCAGCTACTTCGTGGAGTGGATCCCGAACAATGTCAAGGTGGCAGTGTGTGACATACCTCCCCGAGGCCTCAAGATGGCCTCCACCTTCATTGGCAACAGCACTGCGATCCAGGAGCTCTTCAAAAGGATCTCGGAGCAGTTTTCTGCCATGTTCAGGAGAAAGGCCTTCCTCCACTGGTTCACAGGAGAGGGAATGGATGAAATGGAATTTACAGAAGCAGAAAGCAACATGAATGACCTGGTTTCAGAGTATCAGCAATACCAAGAAGCAACAGCAAATGATGGAGAGGAAGCGTTTGAAGATGATGAAGAAGAGATCAATGAATAAAAAGATTAGGTGCGAGATTTTTCCAGGCTAAACTCTCAAATCTGGATTTCTGATAATTAGGCTTGTAAATCCATACTTAGTTTTAAAAAATAATAAAAAAAGGGTGCATGAATTTCAGATGTTAGAAGTGGTCTTCAGAATCTATTTGGATCACTGGGAATATTCAGCATTTCTGGAAATTGGGCCATTTGTATTCGTGAGACAAATGTAATGCATTCAGTTAAGACTTTGGCCTAAGAGTCTGAACATGGAGATTGCTAGTTTGGGATATTTTTTCTTTAGGGTTGTCATCCCTAAAGCTGTAGAAGAGAAGATGTAAAATAGGCATGAAAATCTACAAATTAGAGCTGCACTATTTTCATCCAGTTATGAGTAATAAAATCTTGTGAGCTTGAAGTATTCTGTACCAAATGTACAATACTGAACTGCCAGAAACAAAATTTATTCACAATAAAAGAAAAAATTTTTAGATATTCTGTACAGTAATTGTTAACAGTGATATTTGATTCCAGTCCCCTAAAAATAAAATAAAAATTAATAGTATCCTCTCAAGCAAAAGTGTTCTGGGCAGTCAATGCTACATAAATACTCAGTGAGCTGCAGGCTAGAGGCTGGATTTATGTGATATGACTTCATCACTTGCTGCTGCTGAATAATCACAGATGATATATATGAAATCTCTCCATTTGTGATGTGTTCATCCTGAATCCCTGGAGTTTAAAGTGGCACCCCAATATCTGACTGGTCTTCCTGGCTATCACCAGCTGCTGATGCTATTCCTAACTCTCTTTCACCTAGCCCATGTAGCTGAAATCCAGATAATCCATAGAGCACGGTGGGACAGGGGACATAGGCTGTGTGCCAACAGATCTTTCTACCCGGGTTTGTAAATTCATCACACCTACAGATGCTGTGCATGTCTTGCTACTAAGATAGATTAAAACAACTGAACAGGTAAAGGTTAAAGTACAAGAGCATTTCTACAGGATACTCAAAACAGCTGGCAAAATGAAAGATGAACAGCAGGTTTATCTGCCCCCTCTAAAGCAAAGAGAAATGTCTCTGCCTAAGCCAGCTGACAAAGTGACTTGTGGGCATTTGCTCTATGTGCATGCTTTATGTTTCTGCTCATATCAATTAAACAGCCCTTCTCCATTAGAGAGTTTCTACCAGAGAACACTCTGTCTACTTGGAGTCTTTTATTTAGGCCAGTTCCTAGGCAACAAAGCAAGCAAACAAAGGAGAAAACCTCTGGAAATCCAAACTTTGAATGTTTCAAGAACTCTTGCTTTTTCTTGTTGCTTTCAGAAGCGCTTTCCAAGCAAAAATGTTGCTCAATATTTAAAAAGGCACTTTGCAAACATAGTGAAATTTCCAAAGGTCTGCTGCCCCTCACAAGATGATGCTTTGTTATTTTGGGATTCAAGGGAACAGGACAGTACTTTAGGAAGTACATAAACCAGGCAACTATTAATCACATAACCTGAAGCTGTCTGCCCAATCCTACTCTACACAGAAATGGAACTAAACTAGTCTTAATTGAGTACAAGTTTTTTGCAGAAAGTGACTTCAGAGGTTGAGACAGTTGCTGGAACATGCCAACTAGACTGGCTTTGGCACAGAGGCAGAGCTTGGATGGGCTTGGCTGATTGTCTTTAGAAGGATCACAGAGGAGTCAGCACATTCACAGAGACCACATTCTTTGCTATGTCTGGTGATCCCTGAAGGATTTATGAATAGCCATAGAGTACCCCTAAATACACATTTTATAAGTGTGAGATGTGGCTGTGTATTAATTACAGCACTAGATAGTTATAAAACAATATACATTGAAGAGAAATTACTGTGCAGGACCATACAAAGCAAAATCCATTGGGAGTAAAGCCATTAAACTTCAAAGTGAAGTTGATTCTTTGTAAATGGTTGACTATTTGCTTTGAAGGGGAGGAGGATGCCTTTAGAGGCTCAGAGCCTGCCATCACACCGCTGTGGCACAGGCTTTCCAGTTAAAGCACTAGCATATTTTCTCCTGAATGAAATAGAATCAACCATCTAGTTGTGCGTGAAACTGCATTTTGTTGTAACATAGATTTCGTAACTAGGTCCAAGTCATAAATTCTGGTATTACTGTGAAAAAGAGAAAAAAAAAAAAAAAAGTTAACATTTTAAAAATGCCAGAAATGTTGGCATAGCTAAATAATAGTGTTATTAACTTGGTGAACCAGCCTGCTCCCTACTGCATTTCATACACTTGACTCAAACTGCAGAATGCAGACTCTGAGGCTGTGGAATTCAGACCTCACATTGATCCTGCTTTGATTCACTCATACTTGCACATGTGTTTACTTGCAACTGTTTGATGTGAATTTCTAGAATGTGTGGAGGTGGAAGAGGCAAACTAGTGTTCTCTTTAGAAAAAAGAGACAGCTCTTCCATCTCATCCTAGGGGGAAAAAAACCCTTCCCAGGAACGAACCCAGGAACCTGTAGTAGGAGGATCATCAGAGGATCAGCTTGTGCGTAAGCAGTAACAGAGCCACGGGAAGCACAAACACTTCCTGTTTCTTTCCAGTCAAACAAATCTAATCATCTTCCTTTCCTGAGATACAACTGAAAATTGTTTTAGTAGCAAGTTTAGTGAGAAATTCCTTCAGTTGCAGTTCCTTTCAAATAACTTCCTGCCTTTTCCTTGGAAGCTTCTTTCTTATTTGGCAATCTCCAGGTGAGTCCCACCTAGCTTTGTTACTCTTCTCAAATTCCTCACCTGTGTGTTTTTCATTTCCCTTCTAGTTTTTCAGCCTAGTCTTTGGCACCTTTTATTTCTGTGCCTGGTCCGTCATCTTTTTCTCTTTTTTAAATGCTTTGCACCTGGCCACAGAGTAGTATCTAGCAGCGGGCCGCAGGACAAGCCAGACCCCCAGGAGAACTAGAAGTGCATCTCCCACTGCTCAGACACAAACACGTGTCAGCGCTAGGCTGAGGAGAAAATACGGCAGCCTACATCACTGACATCACTTGGAAACTGGGACTGGGCAAGGTGTTGCCTGGGAAGAGGGTGTGTCATCAGGACAGAAATTGGAATTTAACTCTATAGGTCAGCTCCTTTGCAAAGCCACTCTGGTCAAAGACAGCAAGGGATGGGGCAGGCTCTCAGCTCACAGTCAGAAGAGTCCTTGTAAATGCTGCCTTAACCGAGCCACCTCAGGCTCTTGCTTTCTCTGCATTCCACAATCACTGCTCAGATTATGCTCTCCATTCCTTCTCTTGCACTGTATTCCTTAGGAAAATGTGGTCACCCCTTGAGAACAGTCAGACTGGGAAAGAGGGTCTAGACCTGCTCCTTCTCCCTGCCTTGGGAGGAGCAGGGAACTCAACAGCTCTCTTGGTGCTGCTCAAGCCCCTGGTAGCTGAAGCAGCACTGCTCAGTGTGCTTGCAACAAAAATTAATCCGGCATAATTGGCAGCCATGGCACAGACTAAACTTGATTTTCTTGATTTATGTTCAACCACCTGACATCCTAAATCTGGGAGTTGAAGGAGGCTAGCAATCCTCTTCAAAGAAGCAGCTTAGGTAAATAGCTATTTTTTGGTTGCTTTTCTGTATTTTGATTCCAAATTCCATCAAATTCTGCCATTTTTGGCACAAAATATTAAGACCAGGTAACATAAGGCTAAGAAAGCAAGTTCATTTCCTCTAAAACAGAGGCAAAAGTAAAGGAGAGGTAAGGCCATTTTCATATACTTATTAATTGCATGCTGCAACTGAACAAGAATGGAAGTTATTAGTAAATACAAACAGGGAGTAAGAGAAATCATCTGGAGATGATTTTTTTAGAGTCTGGTAGTGCCATTGTGAAGAGTCAGGTTAAGGATTTTGGGGGTTGGGTGTTTGATTGCTGAGTTTTCTGTTGGTTTTATTTAGCAAGGAATGAAGAAATGCAGAACTCTGATCTTTATAAGCACAGCTAGTCCTCAGCACTGGCTACAAACTGAATACCCCGGACAAGAAGTGTTCAGCTAAATTAGAGGATGAGAAAACAAACAAGGCATTAATGCAGAATACATGTAAGATGTAACACTAGAGCATAAGCACAGGTATGTCACTGCTTTATCATGTGCGCACCATTTGAGTTTTATAGAAGAATTTTGCTATTGAAATTCTAAACTTTGCATTCTAAACTTTGACTCACAGTAATTAAGGAAATGAAATATATTTTTTTCAAGCTGCTTTCCTGTTTATCATTCATTCTTCACGAACACAATAGGGATAAAATTGAAGTGCTTAACAAATAAAAAGGCCCAGTAGATACACCCAAAATAGCTGTATTTGCTCTATTTCCCTTATTCCTCTTCACTGTAAAGCCAGGTAAGATCACAGATGGATAAAGTTCTATCATGAAGAAAAATAAAATTCAAAAGAATAATTTCCGTAAAGAATTTACCTTTAAGAACCAAGGGTCTAAACACTGAGATTAACTTTTTCCTTTTTGTCATCCTATTGGTTTCCAGTATGTTGCAATATACTGATGGAATCAGTCACTAGTTATCCTTTTAACCTGCCCTCTGACTCATCACCCTTCAAGGATTTTTGGTCCAGCAGATTGGTTCATTTTCCTTTGCCCCCATAACCACCACTCCACCCTCCAACCAAGCTTCCCTTTTCTCTGCTGGGAGGGGGAGACAGGCCATTAATTTCTGAACAGCTGAATTCTCCACCTAATGAATCCTTAGCATGTAGCAAACAATGAGAAGCAGATTACCAAGACAACTGTATTCAACTAAGCAGGGGAAAAGCCCCATAGCTTTAGCTTAAGCAAATGAGTAAGAAACTCTGACAAATCTGATTTATCATCTTTGGTTCTGGTTGCTGCTTTTTGTATTTGTGAGCACAACCCTGTTACCCTGTTTTAACAGAGAGTTTTGTATTTTTCTGAATTCCATACCCAGAAACCAGCAATAAAAAAAAAAAAAAAAAATCAGGCAAGCTTTGTTCAGAAAAGTCCTGTTTTTATTGACTCAAACTGTATTTACACGACACATTCATATGTTCAATATTTTACAGAACTCTGTAAAAAACTGACTGGTAGAACTGCAAGAGCCAAACAGTTTCAGACTTAATTTAAGACACTGAACCATGAGTATATTTTAAGATATTTAAGCAAGTGTCCAGTTTCACTGTCAACTTACATGGCAGTTCTCTGTAGACAAACTCTAAAATCAAAATGAGGTGAAGGGGAAAAGACCAGATGAACGAGCTGATAGTTTTGCAAAGCTAGTACTTTGTACAACCAGACTTTCACATTTGACAATGCATTTTGTATGATTCTTCTTTTTGGAAACAGGTCACATACAGGTATAGTTTAGATAAATAATCGAAAAACCCTTTGATTTTTTAAGCTTACAGACATTTGGAAAAAAGGAAAAAAAAACAAAAAAAAAAAACCAGTGCTACAAAGTTTGTGCATGAATCTGAACTGTTTCAATGCTTGAGAGGCTCGGTTCTAGCGTTCCACCGCAGCTCAAATTCCTTGTATGCTTCTCCAGCTGGTAAATGCAAGATGATCACCTTTTACCAGTGAACTGATGATTTCACACATTTACATCAGAAGCAGAACATCCTTATTTCATCCCAAGAGATCACTCTTCCACCCATTCCTAATACAGTTTGGTTGAATAAATATTTTTTGTTTTGAAGTACAAACTAGGTGAGTTTGTTTCTCTTCCAGAGTCCAAGTCACTGTGGGCACACACTTCACAGTTAAAATGGCATCCCACCTCTGATCTGCCTAGCGACCTGTTCATCTGTGGTCTCCTCTTTTTCTTTTTCACGCTCTTTGTTCCAGTCTTTAAGGCCTTCTGGCAGTGAAGTATCCTCATCCAAACTTCCTGTACCTTCCACAAATTCTTCATAAGTAGACTTTTCTGCAAATGGTCTTGGGCCAAGCAAGTCTAGCATGTCGCTTTTATCAAGCACTTCCTTCTCCAGTAGCCGCAGGGCAACCTGGAATAGCACAAGTTATGTAATACATATTAATTAATACCTAAAATACCCAAGATGGCTGTCCTATTTGGAAGAGTTTGTTAAGACAGTTAATTTGGCATTAATTAATTTTGATAGAAAAAGCTGCTTTTTCAGAATTCACCAGATACAAGACTTTTCTCCTCCTTGAGCATTTAGGGAGCACAAATACAATTTTATTTTTAATCCTGCTTTTAAGATTAAGAAAAGTGCCCTCACTGTGGGTCACTGTTGATTTTATTGCTGCTTCAGAACAGCAGCTTTTCGCTTCTGCCAAAAGGCTCCTTCCTGATGCAAGACATTAAGCGACAGATTAAAACAAGTGTTCCCTTCAGTGGGGATGGTTCAGTCAGGCTGCTGTTGTGCTAAGAGCTCAAGAGCACCATAAAATACCAATGTGTGAACACTGCACCAGAGTAGTTTGCAGCCTTGGGTCAGTGAGCTCATTGTTCAGCAGAAACCACATTTGGTGATCTGTTTTGGGATGCTGACCTGCTACAACAGGATTTATGGAGTTCATACAAACTTGTCTCCTTGTCAATAAGCCCACTGTATGTCTATCCTAGAAAATTATCCTTTTGCTGTATCAGGGTCTGTGGCATGAAGAAAGAATATGCACAAGCTGAATCTCAGCTGCAGTGAGGTAGATCACAAGCAGCCAAGGGACAGGAACAGAAGAAGATATTTTTATTAATGCTCAAAAGGAATTCAGAGAAAGGAAGTTGTATGAACTTCCCTGCTTACAAGAGCTTCTTTTAGCCGAAAAGTTTGGGATCCTGGTATTTCATCTTTGGGTTTTTAAGTTTGCCTATCACATCTACTAAACCCTTTGTCAGTAGGCAGACTCTTCCCTCCAACTTTCCAAATGAATACTGACCACATAAGCAGGGAGGGAAGTTAAATCATGCTTGTGAGATGCGCAAAGGTGTTCCAACACAAAAGAATATTTCTGTTAAGTCTTGTGACACATCCTCAAGATTACATCAAATGCATTTTGAGCAAACTTCCTCATATACTTATACAGTCCCTATCTTAAAACTAATTCAGTTCAGATTTTGGCTTATCAGCTGGGACTTAGTGGCTAAAAATAGTGTAATTCTCACCTTCTCCACATCTGCTTTCTTCTCAGTCAGCAGATTTAATGTCCTTTCATAGGCAATGTTAATTAGTGACCGCACTTCTTCGTCTATCAACCTGGCAGTGGCCTCACTGTAAGGTTTCTCTAAGACCATGTCTCCTTGACGAGGGAGATCAAAGGAAATCTGCCCCACTTTTTCATTCATACCAAACTGAACAATCTGAAGAAAAAAAAAAAATCAAATAAACAAAGGAGAGACAGCAAGATTTTAGGGTATGTTGATGTAAAATATAGCCAACAAAAAGGAAAGGAAGAAATAATTTTGCTTTAATCCAATCTTTTCCTGTAACATGAACTCTTCCCTGAAAACTCAAAGTCTACTGAAGTTAACACACATGTATTTACTTTCACTTCTTCCTTTATACTGATTAAAGTGAAGGACACAAATAACACCATTTTAAAGTGGTTACTAATGGTACGCATAGTGCTTTGCTGTTTAAATTCTAAGATACTACACAAAAAACACTTCAGCCTTCCTTAACAGTAAAACCCTTCCTCCTTTACCAGAAATAGAAGTATTTTGCCAATTCAAAATATTTCTAAAGTTTAATGTATTCTACTCACACATAAAGATAAGCTGACTTAAGTACTAAAGTAGAGGGTCTTGAAGATTTTTTTCTACCAAGTCCAAAAATCATATGCTATTCCTGATCCCAAGACACTCCTCTGCAAATGTGAAAACAATTCTTATCTTGCTTGACTCAGTACTGAATACTGACTTGTCCGGTTGCCAAATGTGGATGTTTTAAGTTGGATTTTGCTCCAGCAGAGGCAGAAGCAAGTTCAAACAGCTATTTATTTATTCACTCCATGGCTACTATCAATTTGATGGTTACTAAAGCAGCACTTCTCAGTCTAGCAAGATCCACATAGGTACGACAACGAATGTTCAGAATTCAAAGAGATCTCACCATTAGAACCAAGCATCTTAATCTGTTTTCTTCTTAAGAAAAGTTTGATACTTTTTTTTTTGGTTAAGTCAATAAGTAAACTTATTTTTTTAAATTTAAAACTGAACAAGAGTCACTGAAGATTTCATGGAATTAACAGGATATTATCACACATTTACTTCCAGAACTGAGGCAACAAGAAGCATGCCCGAGATCAGGAAGTAGGTGGGGTTTGGGGATAAGCTGCAGGGGAAGGTAAGTGTACTCCAAAATGTCTCTTGCTCCTTGTGAGCACCTTAGGAGATGACACGTTTTGTGCTGATGCAGGAAATGTAGTAACACACCTATATGTAGCCCACAGTCACACTTAGGTGAGTCACCGCATTGATAACATTTTAAACTACTCATCTACATTAGTTAATATGATACAAACATAAACCGATGTCTTAACTCCCACAGCCTTAACTGACATCAAATAGTGCTTTCATAAAAGGTTGTCTGAATTTCAAGTGTCAATCCAAATGGTATCTTGACACTGGGCAATTGCAAATGTAGGATGATATTATCAAATCTAAGCACTAAATTCCATTTTAAAATAAGTATAACAATTTCCACATGTAATTGAATCCAACTGGATCAAACCACAACATGTATGCCCAGCTGTGGGCAGATGCAGGGCAGTAATTGAAGCCTAATGCACAGACAGCTGTTATGAGACTGAAATAAAATATTTGAGTCATCAGCATCTCTAAACAACATCATGATGTTTATTCGTGCAGTGTTATCTGAAACAAGGCTTTTGAGGGACACATCTGATGAAACTGCATGATATCAAAATAATAGTTAGGTCAGAGATATAGAAAATGGTAAACAAAGAAGTGTCACTGAAGCCCATACCTGAGCATATGCACTCTGAGTAACTTTCTTCAAGTCATCTTGGGCACCAGTTGTAATTCTTCCAAAGAATATTTGTTCAGACACACGTCCTCCCAGAGTCATGCACATTCTGTCCAGTAGCTGCTCTTTGGTATAAAGATACTGTTCTTTGGGCAAATACTGAGCGTAACCCAGTCCTTTACCACGTGGAATAATAGATACCTACAAACAAAATTAACAGTGCTACAACTAAACAGTATTAAAAACCATAAAGCATTCTTCAGGTCAACCTACTTTTTAATACCACAATCTACACCATACTCACCCTTGAGGTTTATTTCAGACATTATTTCCGTTTACAGTTTTGCCCCCATTGTGTTTTATCCTTAAAAGCCCTGGCTAGCTCTAAACTGGAATAACAACTACTAGAATATCTGGAAAAGAAAGGTAAGACCACTGTCATATCTTCTCTAAAAACTGTGTGATATTTTAAAAATACCATTTTAATTAATGTCCACAACTCCTTGAATGTGATGTATTGGGCATTATGTACTCTGTAACAGACATAGCATTTCTCCATCTTCAGCATTCTGAACAATTTAAGGAATCTCCACATTCACTAATGACCTTTCTTCCAGCAGTAAACTGTATATTATTTTTAAGCCTGAGATGAGATTAAAAACACAGCTATGTAAAAGTACAAATGTTAAAGCAACTTTGGGAGGTTGGGGTGCTTTTTCCTCTGCATTCAACTTGTCACACTGTGAACCAAACAGAAAGCAAACAAACTAAAATGTAGCCTTACATATTCCTGAAGTATACCTGTGTAACCTGGTAAGAGTAACTTAAGCCACTGATGAATACCCAAAGCCTCAGAGAAAAAGCAGCCATCAAGGAAGGCAGACTCATGGGAAGAAAAGGTCTCTCACTTTCAAAGGACATTTATACTACAAACAATATAATAGCTAAGTCAGGAAACAGTAAGAAAGTTACAAGAAATAAACCAAAATGTACTCTAAAATTGACACACACTGCTTTTTAAATTATACTATAGACATTATATATATTTTTTATATATTAGATATATTTTTATATATGTATATATATATCTTCTTAACATTAAGGGGGAAAACACCACAAAGAGAAAGATGTCCGTGCTACTGTTACAAGTTCAAATTAGCCTTCTTACCTTTAACAGTGGGTCAGCATGTTCCAAAAACCACCCTGCAACTGCATGCCCTGCCTCATGATATGCTACTGTCTTTTTCTCCTCTGGCTGGAGTACTTGAGTTTTCTTCTCCAAACCTTTGTAAAATAAAATTAATTAATAGTTTCAGACATCTTTCGCTTCTGAAATCCTTTATCTCATTTGGAAAGATGGTGAGAAATACTTAGAGGCCATGCATATGATCTATTGAAAAAGTTTAAACACCCCCCTAAACCTGCAAGTTTTAGAAATCTGCATCTTCTAGGTTTCACTGTAACCTTGCTCTTCCTTAGACTTTCTAGTTTCAAAGTTCTTGAGAATATTTAATTGTTTAAATAAAACATTTGCACTTTAAAAATATTTTCTAGACTATTTCAGGCTAGCAGCAGTTAAAAGCATCCCTAAATCCAAAGTTTTTCCTTTTGCCATTTTGAAGAAATTAGAGAAGTGTCCTGATGAAATTTCTCTTTGTACCCCTTCCTCTATTACAGAAGTTAGCAACATAGAAAAGATACTTCCTTTCTAAATCTCAGGTGTGTTTAGGAGAGAAAAAAAAAAAAACAACCTTGAAGAGCAGGACAAAGATTCAAAAGCATGGCTTCCTATACAAATAAAAAAGGAAGTTGTCTATTACAATTTTTGAGAAACAATTGATGCAATACACCTACCTCCAATAACTCTTTCAATTGCTTGCTCAAAATGCTTTTGGTTTATAGCATCTGAGAGATGCCTCGCAGCAATTAAAGCAGCTTCATTACAAACATTAGCAATATCAGCACCTAAAAGCAGAGAAGGCAAGAATTACTGATCCTTTTCAACATTTTTCTGAGTTTAGCATGAAGATAACCTTATCTATAACTAGTTTGCTATAAACTCTCACTGAGCTTGAAAATTAAAGGTAATGTGCTCCAAAATAGCTTAATTATTTAAGATATATTTAAATACATGTACTACAGTTATAGGCTTTAGGATTTTTCTTATTATAGGTAGACAGCCACAAAATAAAGTTTATTACCACTGAAGTACTTGTTTGATACATCTCGCCTTCCTCTTCTGTCTTTGACAGATTATACTTAAAGTAGTATATATTTAGCTGCATACATTTCCTACATGTGAATTCTGTATAGCTCAAATAGCTTTAAAAGGTATCATTTCACGTTACTGATTTCAAGTCATCCATGTTTTGTTAAAAATATTTGCTATTGAGATAACTTAGTTTAAACATCATCACTGTAGCTGCCAGAAACATTGACAGTGAAATCTCAGAAAACCAGTTCTATATAGACCAAAAACCAGTGAAGAATTCACAAGTGTTGAATTAGGAATAGATGTGAGAACTCTCACCACTGGCTTATAATCAAATTAATTTAAAATCTGTATTGACCGGTAGTTGAATTCTGCACTGGTTTTTGATTTTTATATCCAGAAACAAATTCCCCTACAGAATATGTACACAAACTCCACAAAACCCAGGTCTTCTCCAAAAATGTTCAAGAATGCAACAAACAAAGGAAAGGACAAACAAAGGAAGAACACACACACACATACACAAATGATAACAATCAAAACCCTTTGAATTGCTTGTACTGAAGACAGAAGAAATTCCCTTTTCATGTCACCCTGACTGAAGCAGACAAAACTTGAAACCCTTAGGAATCTCCTACTTGTTCAAACAGGCATAGAGAATTTCAGGCTGTGCCAGTAAATGCAATTAAATCAAATGCCATCCAGAAGATCAGGTGCAAGAAAACCAGAATTAGTAGGGAAATCAAATATCTACAGCTTAAATAGTAAATGGAGAATAATAGTGGCATTAGGAGTCACTTACCAGAAAACCCAGGTGTTAGCGATGCAAGCTTTCTTGCTAGGTTATCTTTATTTAAGACAGTGTCTAATTTCAGAGGTCTAAGGTGAACTTTAAAAATGGATGCTCTTCCTTTTATATCTGGGGGTCCTTTAAAACAGAAGACACATGGTTTTAGTTTTCTCACACATGTACATTCAAATTGAGTGTGAGCAAGGAAGCCAGACTATAAATAGTTGCAGGGTCTTTCAGCAGTGTTCTACAAACACAGAATGATACAGGCACAAGATAAAACTTACCAATGTAAATCTGCCTATCAAAGCGTCCTGGTCTCATCAGAGCAGGGTCTAAAATATCTGGCCTGTTAGTACCTGCCAAAATGACTACATTTGTGGTTGTATTAAATCCTGTTAAAGAAGAGTGATAAAGAGAAAAGCTATGTAAATATAGTTTTCTGTGAAAAAAAACCACAAAAACAGAAATAAAAAGACTGTCCACTTTACAGGATCATGTAAGAACTGACAGTTTATACAAAGGATCTTAAAACTGAAAATATTTCTATTTATTGCTGCATTGTCCAGCTTTTTGCAACAAGCAGGAAAATGGCCTTGGGCTCTGCTTTGTGAAGTACTATATCAAATCCTGCTTTATCTTCAAAATACAATAACAGATTAACTGCTCAGAAAATTGCAGAACCAGCATGGCTAGCTGTATTTTTTTACAGACCGACAGGTCTCATTGTGAAGAATTTTTCTGCCTATTCAACTATGACAAAGAGTTAGGAGATACAGAATAAGGGTTCTTTTCCTCTGAATGAATTTTAGTAAAATATTAGGCTGCAGCAAAGTGAGTCACCATGCTTTATTTTAGGAAATGGAGACAATTTGAACTTAAGCTAAAATCCAAATCTTGGTCAGCAGGTCTGCACAAGCATATTAGTTCTTTCCAATATCCTTGTTATTGTAACATAATATTAGACATTAAATACTCACCATCCATTTCTACTAAGAGCTGATTGAGTGTGTTCTCTTGCTCACTTTGTCCTCCAAAGTTGCCCCTTCCTCTCTTCCTCCCTACTGCATCTATTTCATCAATGAAGAGAATGCACGGGGCATTTTTACGAGCCAGAGCAAATAAGTCTCTAACCTTAACAAAAGAAAAGACAATGTATCAGACTGGTTTGTAACTCTTTTGAGGTGGGGGGTGGGGAGGGAGGAAGAGGCACATCAGAAACAGGATTAGTATAACTGGGTATGGCTCTGAAAAAGCATTCCAAAGCATTCAGGCAGCCCTCATGATAAGTTACTCAACTCCCCTCCAAATATTCATTTGGAAGTTAAATTAACTTCAAGAAGTCTGGAAAAAACATCCAGGACATGACTAGATAGATTAAATTTTTTTTAGACTTTTGTATTTTAAGCAAGATACTAACTATTACAGTAGTTGCAGCACAATCTGACTTGAATTTTAGATGCAACATTGCAATGTTGCTCTGCTTCCAAATGTATCAGAAGGACCTCATTAAAACCAGTTCAGTCAGTTAACATATCTACAACTGAGGAATCAAACCGGAGCAAACAGGAAAAGAAAAATTAATGGAAGAATTTTGACCTGAGTGAGAATTAGATGCAGCTCAGAGCTTTACTATTCTATACATTAGTGATGTAATTACAGAAGGCTTCTCTGATGACAAAAATTGTACAGCAGACATGAATAGATGCAAATTTTGGACAGTAGGCTGCACTATAGAAAGTCACACAGATTTCTTGAAAAAAGTACAATGAAGGAACAAGATAAACAAGTGTCAGATGCTTAAAGTGAACTGTCTTTTCACTGGAATAAGCAGAAACCCAGAATCATACAACTATTTTTAGTGTATATACATTTATGGAAACTGAAAGTTTCCATAAATGCATATACACTAAAAAATCACCAAGGAAACCAAGGCTGTGCGAGCAGTTTTGTTCTAGCACATTCCAATTTACAAATGATAAATTTAGCATCACTAACAACTGCCTTATTAAATAAATTTAACAGGAACTGAAAGTAAAATACTCTTTCATGTTGTTTTCTATAAGCATCAGAGATTATCAACTGTGTTGAAACCTTGATTCCCAGCCAAAGTTGTGTCGACAGATTTCACTGGATAGTAAAAGCACTTTCATAGTCCAGTACAGAAAAGTTAAGTCACTTTGCTTTGGGGCATTTCAAGTATCTATTGACAACAGAAGTCTGAGTATCACTATTATTTTAGGATACCTAATATTTTTCCCAAATTTTAATTACCATAACAATTAATTACCATTAGTAACTTGTTTATACCACTTTACATGTTTTTAATAAGATTTCTTGATACAGTTAAGGCAGAAAAGCACCAAAAAAAAAAAATTAGACATATATCTGGTTATTTAAGACACCTGATCTCCAGAAACATGTCATTTGAGTAATATTTCAATCAGAAGCTTATCTGTGTGTTCTAGAGAACTCTTTACAGCTAAGAGTTTAAAACTACAAAGAGAAGAAAGTTCTTCGAAGAAACAGGATTTAGAGAAGGAGGCATTCCCATAGCAGTAATCAAATGAGCTACAGATTTTTGATCCAGCTAGTAAATTTACTTCAGATCAGAGCTTAAAGAGTGCTGTTCTGTGTTCTCAAGCACCTGAAAAGAGGCACATCCTTAATGGCCTGAAAGCAGATAGTGAACTGCCTTTTATTACTTTTATTATTAGTATAATTATATATAGTTATTTTTATTATTAAAGATACACTGATGATTTTTGTGTTTAGACGTGCATCTGGCATCACTTGTGAGAAATCTGCATAGAAGAAAGAACTTCAGCTTCAATCAAACTGTTTGTTTCCCAAACCTGACAATGTCCTTTCAACAGCCAATAATGAAAGAAAAGAGCAAGGCCAAACACTTACTCGTGCTGGACCCACACCAACAAACATCTCTAAGAACTCTGAGCCATTGACGGTGATAAATGGCACATTGGCTTCTCCAGCTGTAGCTTTAGCCAAAAGTGTTTTCCCAGTACCTGGAGGACCTGTCAGAATTGCCCCCTGCAAGAGAAACAGGTATATTTTCCTCATGATGAAAACATAATATTAAACCTATGAAATAATATGTTATGATATTGAGTCTGCTGTTTTTTCTTTCACCACAGTCAGAATCATACAAGGAAATAATTGAGGATCAATCCCTCCTTTAAATGAGCAAAAAGGAAAACCAAATTAGATACAATACTACCATGCTGTCCTAGAGTTACAGGAAGCAATAGTATTTTCTTTGACTGACATACTAAAAAAGAAAAAGAAAGATATGTCACCAGTGGACTCCCCAGCCAGCACAGCCAAAAGGCAATTCTGTAATAACTATTAGCAAGATTGATGCTATATGTGTATCATTTCTGGTCCACGTGAACAGATAACCTATTCCACAAGGCAAGTCTTCTGGCACCACAGTTACACTGCTGACACTTAATGCTTACTTATTTTTTTTCTGATTGGAAGAAGAGAGAAGCTGGAAATCATTGCATATGTAAACAACCCTAGCACAGTTTAGAATACTAAGGATTATTAGAAGAATAAAGTCTAAGTCATCATTCCCTTACCTTTGGAATTTTTGCTCCCAGATCCTCATATTGTTTGGGATTTTTCAGGAAGTTAACAAACTCCATTATCTCTAATTTGGCCTCCTCACAGCCAGCTACATCTTTGAATTTAACATCTATTTCATCCTTAAGGACTTTGGCTGTAGTTTCACCAACACTGAAAAGTCCACCCATTCCACGCCCTGCCCGACCCAAGCCTGCAGGACCTCTTCTTAATGTGTACAGCAATGACCCAATAATCAGAATTGTTGGCAACAAACTGAGGAGAAATGATCTATGGAGAAAAATAAAATAAAAAAAAATAGAAACATATCACAAAAATGCATTACTGCAAATAACACATATCAGATATTGGTTCCATCATCAGTTAATTCAGGACTAATACTCTATAATTTGTAATGTTTGTATTTCTGTAGGTTGTTCACACTGAGAAACCATCAAAATAAATTCAATAACAAATTGTTATACTGATACTTGCTTGTTTTTAAATCAAGCAACATTGCTGAGTTTTACAGAGGAAAAATTGCATTACCTAATAAACACAAGTAGCTTGTTTTTTCCAAAGTATCTATGTTATGCAAATGGTTATATTCTCAAAGTAAATTGCATTACATAGCATACAGACAGTGTATCCTACTACTTCAAGCAGAAATTTCTCTCCAAAATACACGCTCTTCTTCCCTCAGGTCTTCCAGCTTCTTACATTTTTTTTCTTCTTTCAATGTTTCCATTTACATTTTCAAGGCTACAGACTTACAGGGGAGAGGGGGTGGTTTCTTGCAGTGGGGTCTTTTGTTTCTGTTTTGGGTTTTTTTTTTTTAATTTATTATTCATTGTCCATTGTCCTCCAGCTTTCTAGCACAGCTCTGTGCTAAAGCCAAAAACCCTAACATAGTCCTCTTTATCATAGTATCTGAGCACTGTATAGATTTTCCTGTGAAAAGGAACGGCTTCAACAAACAACTCACATGACATTCTATCCACACTCGGCAAAAACAAAAATGCAGAAAAGAAGCACAATCATAAATGATCACAGGATTTCCAAACTTTACTGATAACCCACACTCCTGGGATAAAGAGGAAAAGAAGGATTTTTCCCTCTGCTGTGGTATGCAGCAGATTCTGTTCCAACAGAACATCAGTACTTTGATTATATATAGCTGCTGCTCTCTCCTATTTACTGTGGCATTCCTGGGGCAGAGCAATATACATAAATATCTATATGAAGAACAGACACTGAGGAGGAAACGACCAGAGCTGTGGTCCGAAAGGGGGATTCAGGAAGTAAAGGTCTGCACAAGGCTGAAGAAGGCATAGGAACTGACCCACTTTTCCCAGTCTGTTGTGAGAAGCCTCAGGCTGACATGCAGTCTTTTTGCACAAGTGCTGCATTGCTCTGACTATCACTTTTCCCCAGGTTTGTTTAAACAAAGGCTCAACAGGTTTATTTATGGATCATCCTTAAGAGCATGCTCCATTATAAAGAAACAGAGAAATGAGGGCAGCAGTATGTAGAACAGGGAAATAAAAACCTCTGTCTGAAGCTGCACAATTGCCCAGAGTTAAGGCCACCATTTTTCCTGCTGCCACCAAGACCAACACGCAGCAGCAGCTTGGTAAAACACGCTGCAGAAAAACCAAGACATTCCCCTCCATTCCCCCAAATCAAAACAAATACCCCCAAGTACCAAGAATGTAAACACAAGAGAGCTGGTAAATGAGCCATTTTTGTTAGTCATATGAGCTACTACACCCAAAGTTAAAATTCCTGATGATACAAAATCTATTTAGACATCAGCAGGAGTAACTTTTAAACTGTTCACTTAGAACCAAAAAGAAACAAGATTACATTTGTATTCTAAGCCATTTGGAAAAATACATCAGAGAAGCACATTTATTGTCTTCTAAATAAGGTCAATAAAATTCAGCTACATAAGGCTAACACAAAGAACACAAACTTACTATCAGAGCCATTATTCCCTAATTGGAAGCAACAGTGCTGTAAATCTAACATCAGTACTATTTTTCTTAACAACTAAGCGCATGATGCATCTTCCAGTTTCTGCTGACAGGCAGGTTAGTGTGATCACCCATTTCTTAATCTACTTAATCACCCATTTCTTGCTTTTTCCAAGGCCTCAGAATTTTTATGCTTAGTTTTTGGCCAAAAATTGATGCCCAGAATATCTCAGCCAATATATTGAGGTTCTATGATATAATCTGTCTGTTCAAAAATCTACGTGAGTGTTATCCCTGGAGCTCTGCTGCTGTGCCTGGCTAACTCTTGCTCTAGTAAAAGGCACTGGGAGGAAGGGCTTAAATGAAGAAAGGAGTTATAGTAAAACCTTTATATAATAAGCAGCTATATTTAGAGTAAGAGGATATGGATTTCTTTATAGACAAAGTACTGAACAGCTTCTCTTACACTTAATACTCAAAAATATACCCAAGCTGATCGTTATTCTGATAATACTGCCACCTAGTGAAGCATAAGGTATGTGTATTACAAACCTACTTCACTACTGTAAATACAACCTTTTTTTTTACCAGAGACTTTTTAAAGCAACTTCTTACCCATCACTCTCTGTTGAGTAGACTACAGGCAATCTGTTCTCCACTTCTATTCCCAGATCTTGCTGCACAGTCTCAAGATTCCGTTCAAAAGTGTCCACACTACCGATATTAAACCAGACGTACTGCTGGGAAAAAAGCAGAGATCACAAAGTGCCCTGTTTTACTTCACATTCACTACAAGTCAGCTTCTTCTAGTCTGGTAATTCCTTGTGCAAGTGCTAGATTTGCACTAAGTTCAAGTTGCCTTGTCAAGTGTGTAACTGGTGCAAGAGGCACACAACTAATCTGAAGCCTCCCAGCCTGAAAATGCTATCTGTCACTGCTTCTTAAGAAATGATAAATCCCAATAGTTTTAGGGCACTTTAAACAGATGGAAATCCTGGAATTTCCTCCAGAAAAAAGCAGAAGGGAGTAATAAACAGATCTTTACAGGGGAGCTATATAGTCAGAGCACTGAACCCAGAAACAAAGGAGTCACACAACTTACTGTTTCATTTGAAGGTCTCAGCCCTTCTGATTAAGGTTTTTGCTTAAGAAAAACTTTAGAGGTTTATACTAGCTTTAAAGTCAGCTGTCTTCACAAAAAACAAAACAAAACAAAAAAACAAAACACCAGCATAAAATTTATCACAGACCAGAAAGAAAAATCCAGACATTACTTTCAAGATGTGTTGAGATGTGGTCTTTCAACAAAGTCTCCCCTTTTGCACCATGACCTGCCTGATTAGTCCCTCCTTACCATAACATTGAAAAAGAAAAAACAGAGCAGTTAACTGATTGGGAAATGAAGGCAACTGGTTGTATGTGGGCTAAAGAGTAGGTGTATAAATAAGCCACACTGAAACCCACTGATTAAGTAATTACTGCAGATTTCACTTTACCCAGGAGGGACTTGCAGACCTTGTTTCAGAAAGACAGTTAAGAAAGGCTCCACCACCTAAAAAGAAGCAACCTGATAAAGCTTTTCTAATGCTTCTTTGAATTTTCCATTAAAATTTTATTTATTTTTTAATAGGTCCCTGCCACTGGGCATCATTCTTAGGAAAATTTTCACCTGCATCAGTCTATTCATCTCTGTGCTACTAGAAGAGCAACTCCATTAAATAAATACTTTGGAAACAAACACTTCTCTTTGTTTTCTCAAGTATCTGGCTAAAAGCAGCCTGGAACAGAAAAGGTTCCCAAGTATGTGGACTTAAGTCTGGGATTTTCTTAAGCAGATGGAAAACAGCAGTTAAAAATACAGAACCTTAAGCAATTTCTTGCTCTTCCTGTTTAAGTATCTGTATGAAAAAGCATAGTGCTGGAAAGGAACTACTTGTCATAGTTTAAAAGTATATATGGCAAAACAACCAATACAGTAAAGTGAAAAACACACAATGTAAGATAATGTAACAAGAAAATATGTTTTAGATTAAGAAATTATTAATGATCCAGACCAAGTTTCTGCCTCAAACTTTATAGATAAAGACTGTTCTGCTCCTTCTAATATCTCATGTGCATGTATTAAAAAGTGTTTACCCATTCATGGGGAGACTTTCCAGGAACAAAGATGACTCTAACAAAGCGTTTGTTCACCACTTCAAGTCGGTCCACCTGTAGGAGGAGAAAAGAACAAAACCTCAGTGAAGAGTGTACAATTACTATGCTTCCACCACAGCTTCAGATAACAAATGTGAATATTTCTGTTTTCCAATTAGAAAACTACAATTAATCATGTACAGCAGGACAGTTCCACGGTCTAGAGTTTGTCATTAGGAATCATATACGTAATGAGGAAAAAAAGAATAATGGCACATCAAAATTTATATTGAAACACTAATGTAGTGCCCTTCTCTCAAGGAAAAACTCAATGCATGCCTCAGTGAAAATCAGTTACAGTAAAATAAACAATAGTTAATTGTCTCAGTGTTCAAACACCAAAACTAGTAAGTTATATGATTCCAAACTCTTATAGCAGCTTTCAAAACAAACCAAACCGAGCAAAGCGAGGGAAATCTGAACTATGCTCTTACAACTGTTTTCTCTAATAGAAAGGGTTTCCTGTGCTACAATATTAAATACAGTAACATCAATCAGATAAGCAAGTAGGTAGCTGAGGTAACAGATAACATATAAACCTAGGAACTGTGCTATGGGTTTAGCAGATTTATATCATTAAGATCTTCTTTACAAGTCTCCTCCAATGGTTAGTTTCTTGGATTTGACAGGGCCTTTTCAGAAGTCAGCCAAAGGTTTTTCCACATTTTCTTCCTCTTTCCATAAAATAACCGTTTTTAACATCTTTCAAACATTTAACACTAGCAATCTAGTTTTAGAAGTTGGGCCTGAACTGCTCACAGGTTAGTAAGGCTATTCCCTGAACTCATATGAACATATGGCCATTTCTGGTAGAACTGAAGCAAAACATGAGCTAAGAAGTCACTCTAGAACTAACCTGATTTCACACAACACTACCTGAACACCTTTGTTTTGAAAAGCACACAACTCCAGCAGTGCAGTCTTCTCCCCACTACTATGGCAGCCAACAGCACTTGATAGCTACACATTTAGCCTGTCTGAATATCCACACTACATCTTACAAAGACACAAGAAACTTTGTTTTGTGCAACAGCATACTTTCACAATGCTTTTTTTGCATGGAGGCTTCAGGCTTTGTTTAATATAGCAGCTAAACTACGCCTCTTACAAAGTTAAGTGTCTTATTGCTTCAGAAATTTAATCAGTATGGGTTTTTCTCACAAGATGTACAAAATCACTAACTTAGAACAGGACCAATTATAAGACAGTCTAGGCAGAAGGGTAGAAGCATACAGAGCAGCTCTGATCAGTTAGATCAGCTAAAAAAGAAAGGTATGAGACACCCTGCTCAGCAGCTTACCAAAGTAATGGAAGGTTAATTTAGTGTTAACAGAAAATCCCTCTAGGTCTGAAACATAGAGGACTAAGCAAACCAATGCCTTCCTAACCTGTAGGCAAAGCTGCAAGCAGGGAGGAAACAGAGCAAAGAACTAGTGGCTTCTGAAGTGGAAAAAGCCTGTGCAAGATAATCTCCCGAACTTTAGGGCATCACCAAACTATTACTCCAAGTATGGAAAGCTGCCAAGTTCTACAGAGAGATAGGATACTGATGATAAAATCGATTGCTCCAGTAGTGGCTCCTACTGGAGCAGAAGCTCCTAGTGGAGAGAAGAAAACAAAGAGAGGAGGCTACTTTACAACACAGGCTGATGAAGAGATGCCAATGTATTGTCCCTGAAAGGACTCTTCCATTCCCCACCCATCCCTTTCTATTCTCACTGCTGCTTCTCAGATTCCCCAAGGAACTGAATTCAGGCATGAAACAAGCAGAAAACCTCTTCTCTCAGACAGATGGGCTCATGCAAGTGATAAGGTTAGGAGTAAACTTCTTCCAAAGGCAGCTGGCATGTCTCTTTAAGTCAGCTTACCTGTAGTGTAAAGCCATACCCAGAGAGTGTGGCTACCACTGCCCCTTCATACCAGCACCCACAAGAGCTATCCAACAGAAGTTTTGTCCCGAGTTGCTATTCCCTCTCCTCTCTTGAAATGAGATAAATCTTCACACATCCATCCAGAAAATCAGATCTAGGAACTGATTAAAATGAAAGCTAATTCCTTTCTCCCTTAAAAATTACACTGAGCCAATTCTCACTCTACAGACACACAAGCTTAAGTGGGGAGGCAGAAATCAGCATCTTCAGCACTCTGATGTCCAATCAATCACACTGATTCCCCTCCCCACTCACCAATCCTTTAGAAAGGTAGTTGTTGACAAAGTCTTTCCAGGTGATTTCTCTCCCAGGGACTCTGAAGAAGAAGTAGTATACAACCATTGTCCAGAAAAAAGAACTTCCCACTACATACATCCGAAACTCCCTGACATCCCATGGAATGTCACCCTAGGAAATGAAGAAGACAAAAACAAAATTTAAAGTCTGTAATACAGTGAGCACATAAAAAGCAGGTTTTGGTATTTCTTTGTACCTTCTATTCTCTGCCCTCAAGGTTGCTACAGAGAATGTCAAACAAAGGCCTGCTTTGTTGTATGAATACATTTCAGCTATTTCATATAAAACTGAGTAATTACAGCAATAGAAAATCTTTAAGTGTTTTACAAATAGTAATGAGGTGTTTTGATCTATGAACTACTGCTTTTAGAAAAAAAAAAATCACATGACCTTTCTGCCTCCATTCTAAAACAATTATCCTTGGTCACCAGGAGTGCATACAAGACTGACAAAAAGTAAAGGAAAAAACTAACAAAAGAAAAAAAAAGCCAAAAACAAAAACAAGAAGCATGAAAAACATTAGATGCACCAAAAACATTCTTTATATTCCTATACTGTTAGGTGCCATCATCTTTGTGTTAGAAAATGCTAATGGCAATAAATTTCAAAGGGAAACTCACATAAGTATTCCATTAAGATCAAAACACATAAGAGCAAAGTACATTTAATGAGTATTGTGTGGTCAGAAAGTTTTCCAAATTGACACTGAAATGAAACATGAGGCCTTTAAAGGTCTAAGGCTACACTAAGAACACTGACTACTAGCAACCTCATTCACACAGCTTAAAATTCATTAACATTCCTGAACCAGAGGTAGATGCATCTGGACTTATGTACAAAACAGTTATTCATGAAAGACACTGAGTGGGGAGCCACCTAGAGCCAGTTGCTATGAAAGGCCTGGCATAGGAGGCTTGAGCAAGATTTGGACAACCAGAATATAGCTTTAAAAGGCAAAATCATGCAAGGTTATTTCACAAAGATAAAATAGTGACATAAAGATATTTAAAAGGAAAAACCTTCTGTAATCTGGTCCACCAGTTAGTTTCTTCTTTCTTGCCACCTTTTTTTCCACCACTGCCACCTCCTCCACTACTAGTGCCACTGGGTTGTCTGGAAGTAGCTTGCTTTGTTTCTTAAAAAAACAATGAATAAATAAATATATAAAATTTTGCATCTTATGCCAATCCAACATTACCTTTTATTAGTTACATTAAGGAAATGTTCTGAAAAATGTACTAGTTTGTAATACTACAATAATTAGATGATGTGAAAAACAGCATTTTCCATAGAAAACTAGATATATAGTCCATTAAGAGAGACAGTTATGACCAGAAGAGAGGACCATTAACTTATAATTGAGGGACAGCCCTCCATCAGAAGCATAAAAATAAATACTATTTCAGAAGATGAACATTATTTTGCTTTCATATCATGTATAATAAAAAATGTATCAATTTGCACTTCTCAACAAATCTGGTGCAGAAATATCTTCCCTGAAAAATAAAGAAAAAACCTAAAATCCAAACTCACAATTGTTATGCCAAAATCTTATGTAATGAATACACATTCCACAAAGAACCAAAGACAAGCAGCTTTTTGTACCTTTTGTTTCTCCAGGCGTACCTTTAGTTCCATTAGGTTTCTTCCCATTGGGAAAATACTTTTCAAATCCTATTAAGAAAGAGAAAAGAAGCTCATAACTGGTTTTTATTTTACAGTTCTTTGATCACAGTCATCACAAGCTGAACGTATACACCAGCAAAGAAGCTAGGAACATACAGACTGCAAAACCAGCTTTGTTCTTGTCTTTTTGTTGAAAAGCTCTACCATAAATAAATTTACTCCATAAATAAATTTACTGTGTTGACAGGAGAATTCCACATGTATTTAATAATCTGAAGTAAAGCTATCTTCTAACCAGAGATAGAGAAGCTTAGGTCAACAGAAAGCTTGTGAAGTTGAGCAAACCACACTGTTCTTTAATAGCTCCTAAAAATCCTATAAATCAAATGTTCCATCTCAAGATTAAAGGCTGGTTAGTGCAAGAGCTGACTTCCCTACAGACAATAAACCAAAATGGCATGTGAGTGTAGTCCTCAGCAAGGTATGTAAGCAGTCTGCTTCATTTCACAAATCAAAGTTACAGTCACCTTTGGGAGGTTGAGAGAAGAGCCTTCTGCAAGCAGCAATTACACTTGCCAAAACAGTGCTTCTATCAGCAGTAACTCCAGGGGTAACTTGGTCACAGAGCTGAAAGATGAAAAATAAATATAAAGCAACAAGAACCACAAAACAAGATACCAAAAAAATCTTCAAACTCTCTAGCAGAGCCTTGCAGCTAGTCAGACACTATTTTATATGTGGAACTTTACAACAGACCTTGTAGTAACTGCTGTGCACCAGACAGTAAGACAACAATGGAAAAAGAAAAGTTCATCAAATGAGTCTACTGTAAGATTTTTATTCTTATTGTTAAGAACAGAGTTTCATTTTACACATAAACAAAACATTCTTTAATAAAAGAGAAAAATCAAGCAGAAAACACTACAAGCTATGAACATTAAACACACATTGAATTCAATTCAATTAAACATTTCATCATACCAGCTGAATGACATTAAAGTGCAACATTAACTGTGGCTGTACAAGCATGATCCACACAGCACTGAATCATGTTTTGTCTGCAACCTTTCTTCAAATAGTTAAGAAGCTGTAGCTTCTGAATATGAGATCTACTTGGATCCAAAAGAACAGGATGTAGCAGACAATCCTTATATCCAGCTAAGAAACTAAAACAGACGAGGAATCTCAGTTCAAAAAGAAGATCTAAAGCCCTATGTGGGTAAACATCCAGTTATAAAACCACAACAAACCTAAGCCTGTTGCTCCTTGTTCTAAGGCTGTTTACTGTTATTCATCATTTAAGTGCAATGAGGGAAATTTTAATTTCTAATTCTTAACAAAATCCTGTTACCGTAGCTGAATATTTTAAAAAAGTGTAAACTGCAATTTTATTCAAGAGAAATCATACCTGATTTCTTAAGGAAGGACATACTTCAGATAAAATCCCCTTTTCATAAACTTTTCCAAAACTTCTGAGAAACAAAATATTATTCATGCCAAGATTTCCCCACATTTTCCTGACTTTCCTTCTGCCTCCACTCCCTTCTGCCACATAAAGGCAGTCAGTCTCCTGTTCTTTTTGATTGGGAGCTATATACCTAAAGAACCACAGACACAGAAATAGTAAAATGCAAAAACCAAACAACACTAACTGAAAAGCAGCAGGACCTGAAAACATGACTCAAAGTATCCTTGCAAGACAGCAAACATCCATCTGGGAACTAAAACCTCTAGGACTATTTCTGTGAAGGAAGCACAGTGCCAAGGTATAGCGGCTGTAAACAAAACCTATTTTTGCATATTGAAGAAACTTTCGATTACTTGACTGCACACTAGAACTACCCTAGGCAGGCTGCCATTCATTAACAGAATGCTAGAATTCTGCTGAAATCTTCTGTCTGGAGCTTCTCTCTCCACCCCTTATTAAATGATGAAATACATTAGACTTATTTCAAGCATCCCTGCAGTTCCACCTGCTGGAACCAAGAATACCAAAACGTTCTCATTCCTTGCTTTTGCTGTAGACTGAGCTAAGAATTCTTGGGCTGCTTGATCAAGCCATTAGTTTTGTGCCTCTGCATGTTTCTGAATAAAATCTGATACTGAAAATCCAAGAGGGTATTTTACTGATTATGAGCAGCATGTGTAGTGCAGATAGTCTAGAGAGAAGTTAATGTAGAGAACAGCTACTAAGTCCAATACACTATAACCTCTAACATAAGCAACTCCATCTGTACTCCTAGAAGTAGTTCTAGAACAAGTGTGATGCAGCCATGTGGGCAATAAAATAAAAAGAGCTTGCCATAGATCATGTATAGTTCAAATACAGGGAGGCAGTGAATGTTGCAGCAACTAACAAAACTCAAAGAAACAACGGGGTTTTCTCCTGTGTCAGTGGTTCCCCATAACACACAAAAATTAGGGACTGAGTTCTTCTGCAAACTCAGATTACTTTTTATTTGCAAATAGACTGCAAATAAACTAATTTTACTCCAACTAATACAAAACAACTTCTCATGTTTAAAAGAAAAGTTTAAGTAAGCCAAATCTAATTGCCTGGCTTGGCTAGACCAGCACAGGTTTACTACAGAATTAAGTTAATAGTTTAAGTGAAGGAGAGAGAAGGGTAAGCAGACAGAGCTTTGGGGCAGACCTGAATAATGGGACTGGCTTCTTGCTGGATTGTCTCTACAGATCCTAAATTCCACAAACACAGGCAGCTACCTGTCAAGTTAATATGCAGAAAGCTGAGTGCTTTGAAGTTGCTTTGTGAGAAAAAGGAACAACCGACTTCATGGCATGTTCAGTGTCACCTGACTGCCTCAAGAAGTGACAGCTGGGAGGGGATCCCATTATTGTCTTTAAGCATCTGAGGGGAGGGTGCCAGAAAGATGGATCTGGGCTCTTCTCAGTTGTGCTGAGCAATAGGACAAGAGGCAACAGGCAGAAATTGATGCAGGGGAAGCTCCATCTGAATGGGAGGAAGAACATCTTTACCGTGTGAGTGACTAAGCACTAGAACAGGCTGCTCAGAGAGCCTGTAGAGTCTCCCTCACTGGATATATTCAAGAATTCTCTAAAACATCAGCACAAAAAATAATCATCCTGATACAAGGGCTGTCCCTGGGTTGTCTGGTTATGGGAATGTCACAGAAAGCTGCCTAAACAGAGAGAAAGCAAACGGAGCACATTTTGACTGGATGCTGTTTTGGGCTTCTACCAAGAAACTCTTGCCAAGTGTTTCCCAGTCAGAGGCAAAAAATTTCACTGCATGTAAAACAAAACAAAAAAAAAAAAAAGATTTTTTTTTTCAGGCAAACCTTGTGCCATCAGCCCAAAAATCAAGACCTTTTTTAAATGTAAGTTCTAAATAAGCAAAATATACAAAGGTCAGTTTTAGAGGTAAAATAACCCATAAAATGTTAGTAGTCCAGAGAGCCACATAAACCCAAGACCACAAGCAGAACTACTTAAAAAGTTTACAAAACTTTGTAAGCACAAGCCACTTTTAGAAAACTGAGGCTACACAAAGCAGCAACAGAAAATCCACTTGCTTAGTTATACAGATAGGATAGAGAATCTGTTAATTCTAGAAAGCTGGAAGTTTATGGTTTTGTCCATTATCAAATTCCAAATCAAAGTAAAATTAAACCGAAAGTCTTAATTATCTAACAGCCACCAAAATATTACATATAAACATAATGGGAAGAGGGGACAACACACAACAAAAAGCTGGTAAAGACATTTAACTTAATGCAAGTTACTTTCTAGATAGGCAAATAGTGATAAGACAAGGGGAAATGCTTTTAAACTACAAGAGTAGAGATTTGGACTACAAACTAGGAAGAAAGTCTTTACTCTTAGAGGGTGGTGAACCACCACAACAGGCTGCTCAGAGAAGTTGTGGATGCCCAACCCTGGAAGTGTTCAACGTCAGACTGGATGGTGCCCTGAGCAACCTCGTCTGGTGGGAGGTGTCCCTGCCCATGGCAAGGGGGGCTGTAACAAAATGATACTTTGAGGCCCCTTCCAACCCAAGCCTTTCTAAGCTACTCATATTTTTTTAAAGAAAGACAAATTTAAAAAAGTAATGGCTTTTATGGAACAAAGATCCTCATTTTTCTGTCTAAACACACAGCCAGATGCTAGAATAAATACAAAGTCCACTTCCTAAGATTGATTCCAAATAGGAATTCATTAAATTATGTTTAAAGAAAAAAGAATTAGTTTCCTGATAGATCAGCAGCACTGCTGACAATGTTTTATTTATTGTTGTCAGCAAACCACATATTTGTGCTGACAACAAGGCTACTAACATCCTTCTGGTGTGTATTTGTCTCAGAATTATCACTATCCTAGAGATAACCTTCATACCTACAAAGGTGTGGCTGTTTACTAGTCTATGCTACAGGAAAACAAAGCAACCCCCTCAAGATGTCAATGAAAGAGAGAGGAATTAAGCATCTTCCTTATCCCAAGCAGCCACATAAGCCTATCATTCCTCCACTGTGTTAGGGCTGTCAACAAGGGTAATGCACACCTTGTAACAGCTGACAGTAAAGGCCATTTTACTAAGAATGAACACACAGACTGTAGGTGCATCACACAGACTGTCCATGGCATCACTGCACTGTGCAATCCCGGGATGCAAACAACCAGGCTCTTCTTTTCCAGAACACTGGCACCCAAAACAAACCACTCAGCCATTAATCTTTAACATTTCAGTCTCTCACACAGTCACAGACCCACCTAACACAAATCATCATCCTGAGAAAGCAATGGAAGAACTTTGGCATTACGTGGGACACAGCACTTGGGAAACCAGTGGGAACCTGGGAACCCTCCTCTACGAAGAGAGGCTGAGAAAGTTGGAGCTGCTCAGCCTGGAGGAGAGAAAGTTACATGGAGAGCTCACAGCAACCTTACAGTATCTGAAGGGGGTCTACAGAGAAGCCAGAGAGGGACTCTTTCTCAGGAACTGTAGTGATAAGACAAAGAGTAATGGGTACAAACTGAAAGAGGAGAAATTAAGTTAGATATTAGGAAGAAATTATTTACTGTGAGGATGGTGAGACACTGTAACAGGTTGCTCAGAGAGGCTGTAATTTAGTGTTCAAGGCCACATCGGATGGGCCTCTGAACAAACTGGTGTATTGGGAGGTGCCCCTATCCATGGCAGAGGAGTTGGGAAGAGAAAATCCTTGGTCCCGTCAACCTCCTAAAATACCGGTGGGATGCAGCAGCAGCTCTGGGCTGTCGCCTTGTCTTCCTTCGGCAAAGCGACTCCGCTGTAGCCGAAGGAGCCCGCAGGTTCTCCCACAGGGAGCCGGCTGCCACTTCCAGCCCGAGAGGCGCGGCACTCTAGCCCGCCCGCTCACCCACCGGCCCTGTTGCCCGCTGCCCGGAAGGGCCGGTACCGAGCAGGCCGGGGCTGCGTCCTCCGAACGGGGTGAGGACGAGCCAGGGAAGGCCGCGGGCAGCAGAGAGGCGCCCTCGGCTCAGAGCAGCGGAGTGCCTTTCCCCGCCCCGGGGCCGCCCGCCGCCGCCACCACTACGGCCCTCCCTCGACCCTCGACCCTAGACCCCAGACCCCCGACGCCCTCGCTCCTCACCTGCGCCAGGCAAGGCCTTGCCCCCCCGAGCAGGCCCCTCCCGCAGAGCAGCTGCTGCAGGGGGGCTCCGGGCAGCCCCCGGCGGCAGCCGCCGCCGCCCCGCGCCAGCAGCAGGTACCGGTGCGCCATGGCTGCCCGGACCCGCCGTCACCACCGGCCCGCGCCGCCTGACGTCACCGCGCCGCCGCGTGCATTTCCTCTACGTCCGAAGGGCACCCTCCGGCCCCGCCCCCCGGCGGAGGCCACGCCCCTCGAGGTCACGCACCGTCTTCTGGCCACGCCCATCGCCGTCACGACCGGAGCCCCGCCCTCCCTGGGGCGGACGGGTCTGTCAGAATCCCGGAGTCAATGGGGCTGGAAAAGGTCTGCGGGATCATCGGGTGCAGGCTATGACCCAACACCACTACGTCAACTAGACCATGGCACCAAGTGCCACGTCCGAGCTCTCCTTAAACACCTTCAGTGACAGCACCACCTCCCTGAGCAGCCCATTCCGATATTTAATCACCTTTTCTGTGAGGAATTTCTTCCTAATGTCCAACCTGAACCTCCCTTGGCGCAGTTTGAAGCTATGTCTTCTCGTCCTGCTTGCCTGTAAGAATAGACCGACCCCCTCCTGGCCAAAACCTCCTTTCAGGCAGGTGTAGAGAGTGATAAGGTCACCCCTGAGCCACCTCTTCTCCAGCTCACCCTCAGCTCCCATCAGCAGCTCCTCACAGGACATGTGCTCCAGACCCTTCCCCAGCATCACTGCCTTTCTCTGGACACGCACTAGCACCTCAGTGTCCTTCTGAACTGAGGGGCCCAGAACTCAACGCAGTATTTGAGGTGTAGGCTCACCAGCGCTGAATAAAAGAGGAAAATCCCTGCCCTGGTTCTGCTGGCCACACTGTTTCTCATACAGGTCAGGGTGCCACTGACCTTGGCCACCTGGGCACATGCTGGCTCATGTTCAGCTCTTGTTGACCAGCACTCCCAGGTCCTTTTCCACTGGGCCACTTTCTAACCATTCTGACTGCAGCCTGTAGTGCTGCATGGGGTTATTGGGGCCAAAGTGCAGGACGCAGCACTTGTTCTTGTTGAACCTCGTGCCACTGTCCCAGCCCATCTTTCCAGCTTGTCTGGATCCCTTTGCTGAGTCAAAGGTGTGGGTGAGTCAGCGAGGCACAGCCCAGACCTGCCAGCATCACTAAGAAGAGTGGGTCTCCTTGCTGCCAGGGCTGGTTTAGTCTGCAGTAATGCTCCACAAAGCCTGGAGGTAGGAAATAAGGAAACCTGTCTCTTGTTTTTGCCCCACTATGTAAAGCACTTCATATCAATATGTTTGCTGTAGAGTGAGTCCATGCAAAGTCCTCTAGGTGAACTCAGGCACTTGGCATTATCATTGTTAAGGAAATATCCCAGTCTGACCATACAGAAGACTCTCTGTCAGTCACATTCCCAAGGCCAGAGACTTTCATTGCTGGGACCACAGCCCCTTTCCAGCGGCAGCTCCAGTGCACCCACAGGTGCCCCACTTGACTCCCCTCACACAGTCAGGCCAGGTTTCCTTATTGGATCCACCCCAGGTTCCTCATGGCAGAGTCTCAAATGTCTCATTCCATAAAGTAATTTATTCATGGTGTGGTAACACAGAAACAGCCCCAGCTCATGCCTCTGAGAAGGAACCCAAACAAAAGAGCCCCTAGGTCTTTATACCCCCACAGTCCAAGCCACATGGAAATCTCACTCTTCCTCATGAGTCTTTGCTCCTGCTGTGTCTCCAGTGTCCATTCACCTGGTTGGCACCACCAAAGGGTTGGCAGTTCATGGCCTCTTGTCTCAAGGCTCCCACCAAGAGCTCCACTGACATCTCAATCTGCAGCTTGCAAACCGAGCTACTGCCCCGCATGTATTCCTCCACAATCACTTCATCCCCGGGCACAGCCCTGCACATGCTGTCCCTGGCTGTGTGTCACCCTCATGGCTGTTATTAGGGTATTTAATCTAAACTACTGGTTTGACTAAACCAAAACACTGGTAGCTCACAGAATCTCAGAATCACAGAATGGGGAAGGAAGGGACCACAGTGGGTCATTGAGTCCAACCTCAACCAGGGTCATCCCACAGCCCATGGCACAGAATTGTGTCCAGATGGTTCTTGAATATCTCCAGTAAGGGAGACTCTATAGCCTCTCTGGACAATCTCTTCCAATGCTTGGTCACCCACACAGTAAACAAGTTCTTCCTCATATTCAGTTGGAAAGAGCTTCCTGTGCATCAGCTTCTGCCTGTTGCCTCTTGTCCTAAAGCTTGGCACCACCGAGCAGAGCATGGATCCATCCTCTTGGCACCCCGCCTCTAAATATACGTACATTGATGGGGTTCTCTCAGCCATCTCATCTGGAGGCTGCACAGGCCTAGGTCCCTCAGCCCTTCCTCCCTCACGAGATACTCCAACTTCTTAATTGGTAGCTCTCTCCAGCAGACCTGCTCCGGGAGCTTGATGCCTCCTTTGTACTGAGGAGCTGGTGGTGAGGGTTTGTGTGTGAGGATCAGGAGGAACAGTTAGTCAGTGGCAATGCAGAACTGCTTTCTCAGGATGTACCTTTCCAGCGCGAACTGTATCGGGAGGTTTAGGCTGGATATCAGGAAAAGGTTCTTTACGTAGAGGGTGGCTCCCAGGAAAATGGTCACAGCATTAAAGAGCTCGAGAAGCGTCTGGATAACGCTGTCAGGCATACGGTGTGATTCCTGAGGCTGTCCTGTGCAGGGCTACGAATTGCACTTAGATGATCCCTTTGAATCGCTTCCAACCCGGCACACTGCGTGACGCTGACCCCGGCCAGCACACGCTCCTGCGCATGTGCGCTACGTCTCCTCTCCCACGGGCGCGGGGGGGCGGGGCGGTGACGCAGGTGCGTGACGCGCGCGCCGGCCCGGGCACGCCCCCTCGCCCCTGCCGGCGGCCGCCCGCGCTCGCCGAGCCGACGCGAGGCTGTCAGTCAGCCGGGCACCGCCGCCGCGCGCCAGCCGCCGCCGCGCGCCCTCCTTCCCGCCGGGCTCTGAGGGACGCACCGCGAGCGGCCATGAAGATCTGGAGCTCGGAGCACGTGTTCGGGTGAGGGGGCCGGGCGGGGAGGGCCGGAGGGCGCGGCGAGACCCCGGCGCTCCCCAGCGCCGGGCCGTGGGGTGCGAGCCGGATCCCACCGAGGTGATGGCGGAAATAAGAATGCTGCGGGCGCGGCTGGAGAAGGAGGAGGAGGAGGAGGGAGGCCGGGAACGGGCCTCAGCGGTGCCGGTCCTGCATCGCCTCGAGCTGCTTCCCGCGCGGCCGGACGCCGCGCCTGGGCTTCTCCTAGCTCGGGAATAGCATTCCAACAGGATGGAGTGGTAGAGCTGGCCCGACAGCGTGATGGCTTGATAAAGGGCTAGGTGTTCAGGAAAAATAACTTTCACACTATAAATAAAAATTAACCCCAAACTACTAATGCAGCCGATTATATGTTCCAAGAGGTGTGGACAGAGTGACTGTGTCCCTCAGCTTAGCTTCAGGCACTGCCGCTGAGGCGCTCAGCAGCCAGCTCTCTGAGTTCTTTCCATCAGTGCTTTTCTGCATGGAACGTGGTCCTGGGCAGCCGGTTCCACCCTCGCGGAACGAGGAAACAACAGGGAAAAGCATCAGGAGGTGTGCAACAAGCTGTCCCGGGGGCTGGCATAGCGGGCTCAGCAGTGCGGTGTTTCCTCTGCTACAGGTGTTCTAAAAGTTTTGAAGCCCAAAGAGCACCGTGGGAGATAATTCTTAAATATTTTACAAAATATCCCAGATGCGTTGCTCTAAATTTGTTTCATTACCTCAACACAACTGAATTCTTTGCGCTGATGCAGGTACTCGGTGCTCCACTTCAGCATTGGTCTGGTGTAAGTGAACCGTGGTTTCTAGCAGGAAATACCTGCTTAGAAATACATGCAGAGGCTGCTCGAGCATGGCACAACTCCCGAGTCTGAGATGAGTATCTGTCACCTAGGGAATGCAAAAGCTATTTTTATTTGACATTTTCTCATCAAGTTCTGTATTAGAACACCCCCATCTCATGGCGTAATGTGTGGGGGTGTAGGTAGTTAATTTGAATGGTTAATAAAATGTTGTTGTGCCTTATCAGATCTCTGACTCAATCCCTTAGGGACATTTAACAGAATTTTGTCATTTTCAGTTTGTGTATCTTAGGTTGATGGAGGTGTAGAGTCACCAAAGATGGAACAAGGAACAATCCTCAAACTCTCCTTCTGCTGCAGGAATTGAGGACTCTCATTTCTCCTGCCTGCACTAGTAAAGCTTTTCTTGTTAGAAAAGTAACTTACTTTTCCAGCTTTCTGTTTGTTCTTCTAGTGCTGTACTGTCAGTGCCTTTCTGTACCACTCTATTTTAAGACTAAAATAAAATCCATTTAGGGCCCTAAGTGCAACTCTTAAGTACAAGTTGGCACCCCTAAGCCTTCTTAAGTTAGATACCAATTGTTGAATTTTTAAAAATACCTTTAAAGGCTTTCAGGCTGTCATGTCAGGACAGTCAGTTATTCTGAATATAGAAATAATTAGGGGCAGAATTTCTCTGTTGGATCAAGTCCATGGTTTCTGTAGCCTCCTCTATTTCAGAAGGAAGCATCTGAAGGTACCTCAAGAGCTGTGTGGACAGTCTGGCCTTGAGTAGCAGGACTGCTCTGATCTCAGGAATTTGAGGTTATCGAAATTTGTTTCATAAAAACAGTTCTGAGCAGAGTATCCGTAAGTGGAATTCATGCTAACTATCTGCTGGAAGTGGTAATGTAGGTGCAGATGTCAGGCTGTGAGCTGAAAAAATCTGTTTCTTTATTTTGAACTTCTCAATTATCCTTTTTCCAGTAGAATTTTATTTCACTTTTCTTTTTTTTCCTTTTTTTTTTTTTTTTTGCTATAGGAAGGAGCAGAAGCTAGTGATTTCCTCTTTAGGTTATTTGGTATGCTTAGAATTGCAGAAAAATGTATGGTGGAGTGGATTCCTGGAGGTCATGTAGTCTAACCCTCTTCTGAAAGCAGGGCAAGCTTAAGTGTTAGGTCAGGTTGTGTTCCTGGTGGGAGTTCTAGAAGGAGCTGAGATTTCCACCATCTCTGTGCACACACTGCTTGGAATGTCACTTGTAGTAGTGAGTGACTGTTGCCCCTTGCCTTTATTTTTCTTAGTCTTGCCTTAATAATTCCTTGCTTTAGTCTGGAGAGAAAAAATTATTTTTTTTTTCTGTTTTGTGTCAGTACTCTCTTATTGCCTTTCCAAGCCTAACTGTCTCCAAAGGGACTTCTGGGAGCTATGAAGCTGTACAGCATGTTCCATATTGCACAACCTATGTCCTGATTTAGTATCATCTGAATACTTGCGATTCAATACCAAATACTTACAAATACTCTCACTTCTTCCTTTTACAGACATCCCTGGGATACTGTGATCAAAGCTGCTATGAGAAAGTACCCCAACCCCATGAATCCATGTGTGGTTGGAGTAGATGTCCTCGACAGGAGCCTGGATAACCAGGGGAGGCTGCACAGTCACCGTCTTCTCAGCACCGAGTGGGGATTGCCCAGTATTGTCAAAGCGGTACATTTTTGCAGTCTTCATTCTTTATTAAGGGTGTGATCATTTTATCATCCTTTTGCCATTCTCTGAATTGGAGCTGACTTCAAAGTAAAAGCTGAAATTTGTGTATGTCTGTAAATGCCTTCCAGGCTAGTCTGTGCCATGCTCTATTGCTGATACAATCTAGACAATGAAGTCTCGCCACTGATCACAATCCTCTGGTATCCATGTATTACTTTGTATTTATTTGGGGTCACTGAGAATTTGGCATTTATGTGCTTTAAGGTTCAGTTTGTTTGTTGGATTTTGGTACTTAACATTTTTTCCCCTTTCAGATATTAGGAACAAGTAGAACTCTGACTTACATAGAGGAACATTCTGTGGTAGATCCAGTGGAAAAGAAGATGGAGCTTTGCTCAACTAATGTGAGTGGTGGCTTAAGAAGTTTCTAATAATTAGTTCTGGAAGTTGGATGTTTTACTCTTAACATTTAGATTAGAAATGTATCTGTGTCTTTCATTAGAGGCAACAATTTACTTGTCTTAGTCAGTGTCCTAGAAGACTCTTTTTCTCTTTTACATCTTCTCATAATTCAAATACTTCATCATTCAACCATTTGTGATTTTGTCTTTAATGTAAGATTATTTCTTGGAATGCACGTAAAATAGTTTGACTTTCAGATGAATGAGTTCTGTCATTTCCAACAATGTTTTAATGTGAAATAGCTTTTTTTCATGGAATGTAAATGAGGTATTGTGCTATATTTGGTATCCTGGTAACTCAGAACTCTCAGATTTAATGTGGGGTTGTCAATAGGAGAGTCTTGTCTCTGTACAAGAGGCCTTGTCCTTCCTGAGGATTAACTTTCTGTCTAGTCCAGGTAGTGCTGTGGGGGTCTGGAAGAGCCTCTCTTAATTGCTGACCATAAATCAGACTCGACATTCAGAGAAAGCTGTTGGTGCTCTGTCCTGTGAATGGGAGCTTTGATGTAATTAGATCAAGGATAGGAGAAGATGCATCATCCTTTATAGGTCTTTTTATTGACTCTGTTCTGGGTTTTATATTCTGTGTACAGTATTTTGACATTAAATTGAGTGCTGTGCTATTGAGTAGTGCTGCTGATAACAGAAAAATGAAAGGTGGGAAGTGAGGATTTCAGCTCTGTTTTTGTTCTTAAGATTACGCTCACAAACCTGGTGTCTGTTGATGAGAGACTGGTTTACACTCCTCATCCAGAGAACCCAGAAAAGTAAGTAGGGATATTTGTGTGCCTCTTTGTGTCTAGGAGACAATTTGTTAGTCCAGTTCAGCTTAGGTGTTAACCTTTCCTTATTCCCTTACAGGACTGTGCTAACTCAAGAAGCAATTATTACTGTTAAAGGCATTAGCTTGAGCAGTTATCTGGAAAGTTTGATGGCAAACACAATATCTTCTAATGCCAGAAAGGTACATCTTTATTCTGTTTTATCCCTCTCTCCCCCCACCCAATTGTTCTTTCTTTAGAGATAGTAATTGTCAATAGTGTGTGTTGAATGTTACATTTAATTTCTCTAGATTTTGGGTGCAGTGTTTCAATAGATTTTTTTAAAGACCCTCACCAACCTACTTCTAAGAGTTAGTGCTAGTAGAGAATGTGACTTTGCTTTCAGCCTTTAGAATGTGGATTTATCAGTTAATACCAGCATATTTTCTATGTTGTTCCAGTTCATATCCACTACTGAGCTGGCTTCTTGCTTTGGCTGAAAGTAATGTAGAGTAAGTAGAAGCATATTCTGTGATGAGGTGAGACTGTGCTGGCTTGCCTGGGTAACACTGCACTGACTGCTCTGTCCTGTGCTTGCTTTTTCTATTTGGCCTGCAGCCATGGAGCTGCTCTTCAGCACAGGCAGAGCTACGGGAGTGCTTGTTCTTGGGCACTTTGTCCTACAGTTCTTTGGGGAAGAAATGGAATTGCTGGAGAAGCATAGGTCTTGCTGCCTAACAGCCAGATAAGTGCTGTTAGGAGTTTGACATTGTGTTCTGCATTGCTGGAGGGGTTCAGCACAGTGGGAGTCTGGCCCAGGTAAGTCCTGCTATGCCAGAGATCCTGTGTTTTGGCCACCCCTTCATCCTTGTGAGGGATTCTCCTTGACGAAGCCAGTGTAAGCCAACTTGGTAGGACCAACTAGATCAGAGAGGAGATCCTTTTCCACCCTTGTGTTTGCTTCTCCTAAAATGAGAGGAAAACATGTTAAAATCAGGGGATGGGGAAGGAGTGATGGGTCATTTCTGAACACTGTGAAGAGTACCTTTACTTAGCTGGGTGCTCTCTGTTTGTTTGAAATGGAAGGTATTTCAATTAAATTACAGTTCTGTTCTGATCCGGTTTCCATTTAAAAGTCTGTGTGGAGTGTATATTCTTGAAAGAGAAGAACAAACCCTGGTTCACAACCAAATTTCAGGCTGACCCAGAGGTAGCACTGTCTGTTGGCTGGTCTGCCAGATCAAGTTAGGCACACTTAAAAATGCTGGCAAAATTCCTCTTGAGGCATCAGTTACATTTGCATGTCTTTTTTGAAGTCGGAGAAACTGTAAATATTTCTTGGTACCTGTTGAGGTGTTGCCTGTGAGAGAGCTCAATTTTTTTTAAAGATTATTCCGTTCTGCCATTTTCAAGGAACACACTGGTGTACCAGCTTCTTCCAAATCAGAAAGATCTTATCCTTTGTATTTCACTGAAAAGTCTCTACAGATTTTGAACTTGGCAGGAATTTGTAATTGCTGTGACCAACCCTTTCTTTGCTAACCAGTACCTACTGTGCTACTACTAGTTCTTCTTGCATGCTGTGCTGTGCCTCTGTGCTCTAAATACCCCTCTTAAACTTCATGACAGTTACTGAAAAATGTTTTGTTGTTCTGAAGAAAGAGAAATTATTGAAACTTTGCTCTGAGGTAGCAGTGGCAGGTGGTGCATTATTATTTTTAATGATGATGAAAAAATCATTTGCTGTTTGTTGTAAATCTTTTTGTATTACTCTAGGGGTGGGATGCTATTGAGTGGATAATTCAAAATTCTGAAAGCGCTCTAAGCTAGCAGTTCTCGACACCTGCAGTTTGTACTAACTAGTGGTAATGCCAGCATTCTTCTTCTTGGTACAGCATTTCAGCTTTCTAGCGAATATGTGCATGGATTGTTGTCACGTGGATTTCATAAATTACCCTGCATGTCTGTTTTACACACCTTGCATACAGGAATGGCAGACCTGTTCATTGCACTGCAGTTGTAGAGGGTGAGCGTAGCCCCTGTCCAGGCCCCATGAGCCCATGCTTGTGCCACCAGGCAGCCAACATTCTGCAGCCACATCTTGTACCACACAGTCTTGCTTATGGCTTGAAGACTGCAGACAAATAGGGATGTGAAAGGAGTCCCTCCACCAAGTGTTTGATCTGGTCCTAGTTTTTGTGATTTCAGTATATAAAGCTGGTACCTAAGGAAACTAATAAATTGGCTAGTGTGTGGAATTAGCTTTATAAAAATGAAACAGAACTGTGTTCTTAGGGTATGAAATTGATTTCTTGAAACAGATTGCCTAAAAGGTGTAATGTTTTGCATAGCGGAATTATGTTTGCTTTTCTTCTGCCTGAGGAATAGTGTTGTCCTTCTGAGGAAATCTGCAAATCTTGAAGCTGTCAGGGTGCCAGACTGTTCCTGCTTTTCATTGGTCTTGTAGTTATATTCATTTTGGTAGTGACGTGTCCCCTGCAGCTATATAACTATGAACAAATCTGAGTTCAGGGTTGAGAGAACTGAGTGTATTTGCCTCTGTGAGACCTCTGTGCAGATTGTTTTTCTTCCACTAGTCAGTAGCCTGTCCCTGTCATTCCTGTATTGGCTTCTGCTTCAGCCAATAAGATTTCTTAAAAAGAAAGAAATCCATTTTGCTGCTTCTCCTAGTTAAGAAAGTCGGGCTTTTTACACTGCTAACTTTGAGATCTGTGTATGCCATGAGTGTTTGCTTTTACGTTCTCATTCCACTAAGCTTTGATGGCTGTTTTTCTGGAAAACATCAACTACAAAGGCTCAGCACTTATCAGTCACTTAAGCTCTACCAACAAATCTTCATATGCAGCGCTTGTTCTGCCAGCCATGTCATGCTGCTGACACCTGCAATAATGAGTAACACAACGTGCATGCCTGGGGATGAATGTGCTTGCTTAATGACTGACTGCAGAACTTGTTGTCCAGTATGAGACTTTATAGACAGTCCTCTGTCAGATTTTTTCTGGTAACTGGGTAGTTTTGTGGCACTTGGAGGCTTTGGATCTAGTTGAGATTTCTAACTTAATTTCCTGTGCAGAATGCTCCTGAAGTCTTCCTCACCAAAACCATGGGTTTATTCTTAGCTACAAAATATGGCATATAGTGTATGCAAGTCTCAGGAGATATACACAGACCTATGTACTCCCAAAAACTGGAGGAAATATCTTGGTGCTCCAGTTAAATGTCATGGATTGTTTTTTTTTATTAATTTATCTCATCAACAAAGATATCAAGCAAAACACAATGATGTGATTGTTTCAAGTCGGGGCCTGAAAAGGATCTCAGTGTTTTTCTACTGAGTGTTTTCTATGGCAAGCGTGTTTGACCTTCTGAGAAGTCTTCTTTGAGCAGTATAACAAGTATATCATCCAAGCTGTTGCTGTCTCAGTTCTGTGTGCCTGTGTCACCTCAGAGAGGATATTTAAACCTGACTTTTAAATGTCCAAATGCCTGCTTAGTGAAAGATGATTCCCCCTCCCTGCCCCCCACCTTTTCCTTACTGAGCACTCATCTCCGTTAATTCATGGCTGGTTACAACTTGTTGCTGTGCAGTAGCTTGCCCATGTCTGGGTGCTTTTACATGTGCTTTACTGGCGTTCCCAGGTCTTGCACAGCCTTTGGAGAAGATGGAAGTTACTCCCTGCTGAAGAACAACCACTTTGGTGCTCAAATGGAAGGAGCTCAGAAGTTAAATCATCCCTTCTAAGGTCTTTTGTCAGCATCCTGTACTTAAAGTGGACAATTTCAATCATGCTTTCTTGAATATTATTAGTATCTTTTAAAGGCATCACTTTACTAACTTAAACATCCTAGTTCTTGAGATAACATGAGGGTGGAGCTGGATCTCCCTTTCTGAACCTTGACCAAGAGCTGAATATTTTATTGTGATATCTGGATGACTTTTCTCTGTTTAAAGACTGCCTGCCAGTGCAGAAGTAGCAATTAGTGTTTATTCTGTGAGTCCCTGGAATATGGAAAACCCAAAGAGAAACTGAGTCAGCCCTTCACTAACCTTAGTGAGAGTCTTGAGATAACTGTGCTCCTATTTACAGTAAAATTTTATTTCTTCTAATATGTTACACTTTGCACTCAGGATCTGGGCTTTTCATATTATTCCAGACTAATGTTTCTAGCCTGGCAAAAAAAATCCTTGAATAGTGTATGAGCTTTCTTCTGATATTTTTTTTTCCTTAGGTTTTCAAAGCTGCTTATGCAGATTCTTGTTCATGCTTAGTAATCTGTAAAGGACAGCAGCAGGTTCTGGACACTGTGATGTTCCTGTGCACTTTATTGCCTTTAATAAATACAACAAAATTAGCACATCATAGTTTGGAATGAAACTCTGTGTGCAGAGGAGGCCATGATTGTCCTCTCTGTCAATGTCTACAGAAGGCTTGAACACTAACAATTTATGAACATTTATGACTTTTTGGGCTCCAACCTTTATCTCCAGAATTCTAAACTTGGCCAGAGCCATGTGGCTCCCACTTACTGCTCTCCACTGTTTGTATTTCTTATTCTTAGTAGAGTAATAGAGGTGAATGTCTCTTGACTTCTTTCTAAGTGAAAAAAGGCCAGGTGTTTTCCTGGTCCGATCCCATCTGCTTGCTTTGACAAAAGCTGCTATTCTGAGCTTGCAGAGTTCTAAAATATTGACTTTTGTTTAGTTAAAGTCCTTCTCTTTATTTTCTTGACTTTCTTGTGCCTCTGGCTTCATCTTGTGGTCATTGGGGTGCAGCTGCTACAGTGTCTTCTTCAGTTCAAAGGTTTTTGCCAGGCTTATTGCCCTGGGTTCTCCCACTCTTACTGAAGCACTGGCTCTCAGTTCTGAGCTTGAGACATTCCCATACCTTGATATAAAATGTGCAGCTCATGTCTTTCAACTAGTCTGATTTATCTGCTGAAAAGTTGCTGTGTACAAATGTAGAATTCAGTGTGAGCCCACTTCTGAACTCTTGATAGATATCAGATCACTTAGCTGCTACTTCAGAGAGTACTTGGAAGACTTTCTTTGTCCTGGATCTTCTCAAAAACTCTCTACATAACTTGGCTAATGAAGCTAAGAACAGTACCTGGATTTTGCCATGAATCTGCTGATAGTATTTACGTGGTGGGAGTAGTAGCCAGCAAAAATAGCAATTCTCTTAGGTAAGGAAACTCGACTGCTGAATTAGGCCTTTTGCCTTGGCATACTACTGGGAGCTCACACCAGCACTGCATTTGCTTCTGGCTTAGGGATGAAGCAAATGTCTTTGCAGTGAAATTTCCATAAGAAGATGCTAAGAAATTATCAATATATTCTGATATCAAACTATGAAGGGCATGGCATCAATTTTAAAACAAGTTTAATGTCTGACAGAGGAAGACCTATAGAAACATGAGCAGTGGTGGTGTGTCTGTTCTGATCCTAAATTCTGGTGTTTTTCTGGCAGGGTCGGGATGCCCTGGAGTGGGTGATCAGCAAACTAAACACGGAACTAGAAGAGCTGAAGTCCACACGCGAAGGGATCAAACCAGCCATGGCAGCAGCGTCCACAGAAAAATAAAGCCAAATATTTGGGTTCACCAAATAAAACCAAGTAACTGACAGAAAAGTCTTATTCTGCAGACTGCTCTGTAGAACTCCCTCCCAAGGCTGATCTGCAGAAGTTTTGTCCATTTATAAGAATACCGGATCAGTGGAAAAGTAACCTCATCTGTCATCTCCACAGCAACTCTTGTTGCCTACTGAAGATTAAACTGACCTCCTGCAGATGCTCTTTTCAGTGGAACAATTTGTTTAACACTGGAAACAAAACATGTAGCACATTTAAAATGGCCTAAATGTGCCTTTTTAAACAAAGGTAGAGGGCATGTTGTATTTACACCATCTCAAACTGAAAAGCTTGGGAAAAAAGCATGTGTGGGATTGATTAAGGGTTTTCCATATGAACTTTTGTTCTGGGGAGGGCTGATAGGTCCTAGAGCACTGAATTTTGTCTGGTTTGTAATCTGATAATGTCTTATGGCCAGTTAAAGGGAACTACATGAGTCAGAACATTATACTGTAGAATTTGATACTTATCTAGAGGATCCTCTTGAAAGGCTACATCTTGTGTGGAACTAACTCTTCTTAGGTTGTTTAAATGTGCTACCTGAACATGTCACACAGATACCTTTACCTCTTTGATGTTTGTATCCAAACAAAGATAAAATTTCTATTTATGTTAATAGCCTAAAATAGGTTTTTCTGATGGGAAGAAGGGTATAATTTATTTTCTTATTTATTAATTTGTCCTAGCTCCTCCCCTCCCTATGAGGATGGGGTAGTGATTACTGGAAGGTGCTGGAAAATACTTATTTATCTCTCAGAAGCGTATTTGTAGGCTACTGGAATGAAGAGACTGTGCTGTTCCACTGGTCCTTGCTCTTCACATCATGTCTTAAATGAGGGAAAAATTGATGCAATCACCAGAATAGTTGAAGTGAGAATTTAGCAGAAAATTTTAAGTCCAAATGATTAAGGTTTCATAAAGAGAAAATTTTCATTTCCTGAATGGAGAAAACAAGGGTACAAGAACCACAAATGGACTCTCCTTTCTAAATGCTTTCTGTTAACTACTGACTACCAGTATAACTGAACCTTTTCAACTTTTCCACAAAAGTGGGTACAAAGTGGTTTTAAAATCCTTTGCAATGCTTCTCATTATCTGGAAAAATACTCCAAAAACTGCAGAAACTTTCCTATTAAATACGCATAAATATATATTGGTAATGACTGGTGTTTACAGAATTGTCATGTTTGATACAGATGTAATATATGTTTCTCAAACAGAATCTTCTGTTACGGCATTTAAACATTTTTGGTGTGCACACAAAGTTAAACGAATGTTGCAAGGATGTTTACTTGTTCAAGTGGCAAGCATGTGCTCAGGAAGCTGTTAAAAGAGCATGAGTAACTTCTAAAAAAATAGAAGAGTAAAATGTTGGTCACTGTTTTGATCTGATAATTTTACAGTGTTTGTAGCTTAAGGGAATTGTCAGTATTCATATTCTGGTTAGTTCGAAAGTAAACTTTAATTTGGGTGTAACTAAATTATGATCCTAATGAATAAACCTACTTTAAAAAATATGTCTATTAGTTGAAAGCAATTAAATGAATAGCAAATATTTACATTGTTCTTTTCATGTGGACCTAAATCCCTTCTTATTTTGGAACAGAAACTTAGAGCTTAAAGCAGCCCATGTCTGGAAGATAAAATGGATGGCTTTGGTGGAGGTCAGTTGTTTCAGGAGTGTTTGCCACTTCCTGGGTGAGGAGCACAGATGTTCTAGCTCCTGGTGTTCTGCTACGCAGGGAAGTGCAGCTGTGGCAGAGCTCTGCACAAAAAGAGGGAAAAGTTGGTGGTGTGTGTACATTTGGAAACCTGTGCTGCAGCATTTCCATACATGCCTGCTGAGGGGGATAAAAACATGACTGTCAGCAGGGGTAGAAAAGCCTTTGGAGAGGTTCATGTATTGGCTTTGGTTTGGGAGAAGAGTTGTCTGAAGCTGCTTCTTGCATCAGAAATGAAACATTTACTAAGTGTTGTCTTACAGCTGGCTGACTTGTGCATAGCACTTCAGCACTGGCTTCCTGCAATAGTCACCACAGGCTCTCTGGAGCCGCGCTCCTGCCACATGCTCAGGTCAGTAACAATAACAATTACACGTCAGTTTCCTGTGTTACTTTCTTGACGCTTTGTTTCCTTCTTGCAGGACCTAATCCCTATCTGCTTCTGTTGGAGCATTTCTGTTCTGTTTCCTTCCTCAGTGGTTTTGGGCTGCTTTCACTCCACCATTTCCTTCCACTTAGGAAGTACGTGGCTAAATGCTTGGTTTTCCAGTCTGTCTGCTGCTCTACTTGCCAGGCATCAGCACCTTTCCTACTTGTGCTCAGCCCTCTCCTGCTGTTCTCTAGGCAAAAGGAGAGCGGGGAAGCTTTGGGTAGGAAAAAGACTAATTTCTTCTGGAGGCCTGTTCTGTCACTCAGCTCCCTCTTGTCTTAGGGGTAGGTGCCAGTTGTGCATCCATAGGATTATTGATCTTCCTGTGGCTGCTCATTTTGCCAGTGTGTACAAAGGACCTTGCAGTGGGGCACACTGGAACCAGGTAGGCTCCAGTGTTCAGCAGATGAAGTGGTTCTTAATTTCCTATAAGCTTTCCTGGGCTTATTGTTGCTCTCTGTCCTTATTGTTGGCATATGGGGCTTCCAACTTCTCCCTTGGCCATGTGACTGGTCAGATCGATGGGATCCAGTGGGATCTCTACCTGTCTGTGCTGTGCATAACACTGTTTTTGAAGCATCCCAATTCCCATTCCACTTCATAGACTGTTACAGACTGAGGTACCCTTGAGGCAAAAAAAACTCTGCCTTTGGAATTGTCTATTTTTGTTGCTCCCTAGAGAATTCCATCTGTCTTTTCTTCCTTTACTGGAAATGGCTAAAAAATATTTCTGAAGTCAGTTTTACATCACATGCATTGATTGAAGTGTCTCAAAGACAGAAAGCTGCATGTGAGGGAAGTGTTAGGCTGCTTGTGGGAGCAGCAGAGCACAGCTTCTTGGATTGGAGCAGAAGGAGGAAAAAGATACGTAGGTGGAAAAAAATGTGTAGAACAGATATGGTGTCAAGTCAGTGCTGATTTACTTGAAGGGATTTTGAAGTGCTGAGGGCCAAGCAGAAGAAAGCTCAGTGCTTGTAACCGTGTTGATTAATAGGTAGCAAGTGCCATCTTGAATCTGCACTTTGAGAGTTGAAAGGGGAACTGAAGTTGGGTTTTGTGAGTTGTAAGAGGGAGGTTGTTTGCAGCAGTTCAAGCTGCAGTTTGGTGCTTCTCAGCTGCTGGGTTGCAGTTAAAGGAAAATGGAGGGGCATGTGATGTAGGGAGGTGGTTGGATTTTAAGAATTTGGCACCAGGTCTCCACGTTGGATAGAAGTGTGGCTGCTCTCCCCATCCCTACAGCTGCATCACCTAGGCCTGCTGTGGAAGGAAGAAGCTGGGAAGAGCTGGTTCCTGACTGCAGGGGAAGCAGCTAGGGAAGAGAGCAGCAGTGGTTCCCAGAGCGTGGCAAACTGGGCATTTTGGTTCTTGGCCCTGAAGGATTTTAAGATGTTGAAGATCTCACACTCAAAGTAGACTTGGCTTCTGATTGATGTCTAGTTTTTGTGCTGATGCATGCTCATGTTAGCAACAAAAGGTATTAACGTAAAATAGGGTAGTCAAATGGTCTGGTGTGTAATGAATTTGGTTTGTTTAGACTATCCTGTCTTTTTCTTAACTTGGCCTTGTGTCAGTGTGAGTCTTCCATGCTCACCCCCGTGCTTCCTATTGCTTTTCCTCCATCAGGTCAGCAGGCACAATGGAGGAAGGGTTTTATTTGTTGGGACAACAGGCAATCCTAGTGAAAGCTCCCATATTGAAAGTTTTGCTTAAAGTAAGCAAAGGCACTGAACTGCAGCAGGTGGTGTCAGGAACTGCTGCAGAGCACAGTCTGGGCACTGATGTACTAACAATGTAATAACTTAGCACTGAGTAAATGACCAGCCATGTTCCTTGCTGAGACATTTTTCATTCAAATCCTCAGGCGGAGCAGTGGGTAGGCAACACCATTCCTACAGTTGCACTTCCCTAGACTGAGAGCTGTGAAGGCCAGGGCTGTGAAGTGTCTATGTATATGGTGCTATCCAAAATAAATCCCATGTGCAGTTTAGAAAAACATTTCTGGGTGTGACTGTGGTAATACCTATTATGCTGTTGGTTTTCTGAGAAAGCTGCAGAAAAATACTTTCCATTAGTCTGTGCTTAGTAGGCAGCAGGATCCAGTACCAGTCTCCCTGGAGCTTGCTGTAAGCCACAGACTGCTCAAAAGCTCTGCAGGGGTCCTCTAGGCCTGGACCGGTAACCCCATTTGGGACTGGCAGCTGCTTCATTTTGCATTAGAACAGGAAAGACTCATCTAAAATGACTAGCCTTGACTTGTAAATAAGACCTTATTTATCTAATAAACTACCTTCCTACCCCACCAACACTACTTGCCACCTGTCAGAATCATGCAGGTTATGGGCTAAGCCTTTTAATCACAGCTCCAGGGAGCAGGTCATGCTTTCACTATGGATTTGTTCAATGAGAAGGTATTTCTGTGAAACACAAGTCCTGTCCTTTTAATTTTTCCACAACTGAGGTGATTGAGGTATGATTCTCATTTTACTGGAAGGCACCTGCAAGTGAAATGATCAGTAAGGGCTCCTAATGTTGGGCCCTGCTGGTAAAATACCTTCTCTTTTACTTTGCTATAATTTTGTTTCTGACCTTGCTAATATCTGCAGCACCTAAGGTTCAGGGCTCTGCCTGGCCAAACAAATGTGGAGCAGAGCCTTGCCAGCTGTGCTTTGTAAGAAATGGTGCCTGTGGTATTCACAGTTCCCTCAAGAAGGCGAGAGTAATGCAGTAATTTTAAAGAGCTTTTTATTAGTAATGCATAAACAAGAAATTGCATTTCAGTACCACGTAACATGGAAACAAGCAGAAGACAATTCTGTTGCCTTTCGCTGTTAGAGATGATGCCCCTGGTGTCCCTGAAGATGCGCAGACGGTACATGCACAGTGACAGCAGAGAAGCAGGGGAAGCTCAGAGGGGAAGGGTTTGTGCTTTAGGCCTGTTCATGTCCAAAAAGTGCAGCTCCTATTTGGGATTTATTTATTAAAGAAGGGGGTTAGGGAGATGGAACCAGCTTTAACAGAAATACAGCTCAAAGCCCCTTCTCATTATCTTCATTTTGCTTTTGATTCACAGGTAGTGTAACCACCAGCCCTTCAACAGTAACATGCCCATGTTAAAACCTCCTCAACTGAAGCTGGGCCTTGGGCTCTGTCTCTCCTGAAAGCTGGGACATGAGAGTGCTGCCTCTCTATAGATCTGTGCCAGCTGAACTGGGTGCTTACTTCCACCAAACTTTGGAAACCTACCTCCTGCAGACCTTACATCAGCTCATGCCCATGTCCTTTAATTCTAGATTTAGTAGTTTCTGAAATCCAGTTTAAAAATCCCATGCTGCACTGTCTGGCCCAGGGCCCATCCTGCAAAAGCCAAAGCATTGCTGGCTCCCATTTCTAAGCACTGGTGTCACTGGTTAGAGCAATGCAGAGAGCTTAGTGGAAACACCTTCTTCAGCTGCATTGGAGGGACCAAGAATATGTTTTTTTCATACTAAGTGCTCTTATGGGCTGGATTTATTTTAAAACAAATGTATCAATAATCAAACAGGTCCTTTTCAGCTGTGAGTTTACAGTAGCAGCATGGCACCTTGACAGACAATCTGCTTACAAATGTATTTTTTAATTAGCTGTAGTAAGGACTGTTCTGAAGGGTCTGTTCCAAAGGGCTTCCTCTAGAAATGTTCTACAGAAGCCATCTCGCTGACCTTTGCAGACTGCAGCAGCTCCCGTTATCTCAGGACACAGAGCCTGGGCTACCTCACATCTGACACTCAGTTCAGCCAGGCACTGCCACTGCAAAACAGCCTGTCCAGGGAAGAAACTGGAACATTACTGAATTGATTTATTGCAAATAAACAAACTAAGCTACTACTGCATAAAATTTTATACCTATTTAGTTCCATCTCCTGATTATGCCCCATGACATTTGTTGAGTGCAGATCTACCATAGAAAAATTCATTCACAAGTCTTTGCTTGTCTAAGTATTGTAAAGTTTCATCTCTCTGGAATTTGTCTCCTACCTGGAAGTAGGGCTAATTATTTTCAAGTACTGAAAGCAGATGGAAACTTGCACTGACTGATCTTACATCTTTCAGTTCTGGCACTGAGCACTCAGCTCTTCAGCAGCAGTTCTCAAAATTCTTTAAACCATTTGTAACCACTTTGAAGTGTCTTTTTGCAGCTGGGGACATGGAGCAGCTCATAGCTTGTGCCAGGGCAGCTGAGCAACATGGGCAACTCTGGGATCTTTCAATGTCAAGGTGAGGGAACAGGGAAGGCCCCAGGCTTCCTCTGCTCTGGGCTGCTGGAGCTCACAGGTGCCGCTCAGCACAGGAGTTCTGTGGCTTTGTGTATCACATCAGGCTGAGCTAATGGCCCTCAGTCATGGTTCTCCTACAAGGAAGTTCTGGGGAATAGTAATTTCAGGTACCCAGAAAATCTGAAACACAGTAGTAAAAATCAGACAGGAACAAGGAAAGAGGTTTCTACAGCTGGAATTGGTATTCATAAACATTCTCAGACTGGCCTTAAAATACACGTACACAAAAGAAGAAATAAACCAGAGCAGCTCCAAGTTATCAACATGGCAACAGTATAAAATTTTCTGGTAACATGAACATAATCCATGTGCTGTAGCACCAGTGTAGAGTTGCAGCACCTTTCTCTCATGCCTGTGTGCTGTCACTGCTTCACAGATGAGACTGAGCTCTAAGACAGACATTCCTAAGAGTTGTGCAGAGCTGCTGGATGAAGTAAAGCAGGAAGGTAGCAATCAGGAGTTTAAAGCTGGAGGTTCTAAGTAAGTTTTAACCTATAGAGCATGCAGCCAGTAATGAAGCAGGGAAGCTGATGCTGAACTTGATTAGGGAAAAAGGGATGCTCAGGAGAGAAGAGAGAGTAAAATGTAAGAGTTGTGATAATAACGTTCTTTTCACTTCTGGTTAAAAAACTAAACCAAATCCATCAAAAACCTCTCTGAAAGACTGTCAGCATTTCTCTCCCAATGATGAGGGAGGGATGGACATTTCCCAAAGCCTGTATTACATGCAGGACAAATGTGCTGCCTCAGGTACAGCCCGCCAGTGTTGGAAGAAGCAACACACTGGTAACAGAGGGAGTTGGCTGCAGGTGATGACGAGGAGCTAATCACATCACTGGGGTTACACAAGCAGTTTTTACTGCTATTCTAAGGGTACTTCGACAGGTTTTCATCCCTTCATGCAGCCCAGACAGTGTTCAGCTGTTAATGCAATCATTTTCGTTAACAATTCTTTGCCAAAAGAAATATCTGACTGATCTTACAAAACTATAAAAGCATGAAAGAGAGAGAGACAGAACCTTTAAATCAATTTCCCCATGAATAATTAACACAGACAAGGGTTATAATGGAAAGGCATTTTATTTTTACCAGGTAACACCCCTCCCTGTATAAAGGAAGTAATGGAGAAAGGGGGAAAAAAACCCAACAACCCCTCAAAACACTATTGTCACCATGAACACTTGAAAGGTCAGGTCTGAGAGCTGTAGCAAAAGCCTGCTCACATCTTCCATCACTGCTGTGAGGCAGAGCTGGTTTTGCATTCCCCACAACCAGGTTCACATACAAAACAAGACTGATGCTGCCAGAGGCATTTTTAGCTCCTTGGGTCTCCTATGACATATTTTGACAGACCTTGGGCATACTAATAAAGCTAAAAAAACCCAGAAGAAAATAATTTTAAAATTCATGGAACAGAGTTCACTGTGCTACTGCTGTGTTCTTTTCAGCAGTAATTATCTCTAAGATGTGCAAACGGTATTAGGGGGCTGAAAGCGTTAACTCTAATAAAAGATAACAGCCAACACACATATAAATAAGACTCATTTCCTTTTTAGAACATCATGGGAAAGTCAATTCCCATTGCATGATTGATGGAGACTTCCCTAATTATTAATAAATATATTACAGATATTTACAAGCTTCTGATTTCCCCCTCCGACGCTGACGTGAAGTTCAGCCCGTAACTAGGACATGCTGGGCAGCACCATGGGGTGCTGGGCCAATGGCTGCAGTGGATTTGGGATGCTGGTGCAGGCAGGGAGGAGACGGAAAGCTAAAAATAGCCAACTCTGCAAAGCCAGGCAACCAGCGAGCTGAGCTCCTTTAGGCTTTCCACGATGAGCCAACCCGCTGCTTCTCCTCTTGCGGAACGAAATGCCAGGAAAAGATGGAGCAGCTGTGCCAGGGAGGAAGGGATGGAGCGAGGAGGAGAGGCAGCCCTTCACACCATGTCTTCTGGAGCCTGCCACAGCATGTGTCAGCAGCTTGGAGGGTTTTTTCCAGGGAAAAAGAGAGGTTATCCAGGCCCTGGCCCATGGCAGCCTTGTGTGAGCTACAGGGAGCCATCTGTACAACCACTGCATTGTTTTTCAGTGTTTCTTCCCTGCCCAGCACAGCAGAGCCTGCCTTGAGCCAAGGACTTGTGGGAATTCTGGGAAGGCACAGGCCGGATCACAGGGCTCTGTCACTGCCCCAGAGCCACCCCCAGACACTGCCAGAGTGGAGCAGGGCACACCCATGAAGGACTTGTTTGCCTTTGTAGGCTCAGGAGTTACTTAGTCCTTCATCCTGCCTGCTCTACAACATCCCAAATTCCTCTCCAAGAGGAAAATAAATGTGCTGGATGCTCTGCACCTCGGTGGCTTGAGGACACCAGGGAAGCAGACTGTGAGCAGAGGACTGTAACATAGCCAGGGCATCTCCATGAAAAAATCATGACAACAACAGGGCAGATGCAAAGTGAGATTTCCTGCATTTGTTTCCCTCTGGTTTCCCTGGTGCACTGTGCAGCAAACACACGGCCTGGTTTTGGCACAGAAACAAGAAAAAGTGCTGATGTGACTGAGATCGGGCGACCCTTCCAGCAACAGCAGAACCTTTCCCACCAGCCAGCCTGTGCTGCTCCCCTGCAATCCCGCATCCCTATCTCATCCCAGGTGCCTGAACAGGCTAGACACTTTTCCAGAAGTACCATGAGGAGAGGACTGTGACACCTGACCTTACACGGGACAGCAAAGAGGGAGAGTTAGCACTGAGCCCTGCTTTTCCTGTTCACATTGGTTCAGAAAAAAAATCGAAACTATTTCAATAAACCCTACATATGCAAAAATTCTCATTTTCCAAGGGGGCTTTTAACAAAAAATAAGGATGGCTGACTCCCTGGGAAGGTTTACAGAGACTTTTGCATGTGCTTTTCAAATCAGCCTAAAAGAAACTATATGGATGGCTGCTCCAAAGGCTGCCAAATGGGAGCCAAGCAGCCCTGGTGCCTCTCAGCCTGGGCACTGTGCCTTGCCAGGGCCAGAGAGGCAGTCTGTCTCTTGGGCTTTTTGAACAGAGGAAGCTGTTTTGGTTAATTCACTTTTAAAATTATGTTATGGAAGTCCAGTCCCAGCTACTTTGGAGCAGTTCTGAGGTATCTCTCATTAACTCGAAGTATAGAAATGTTAATAAATAGATCTGAAACTTTTCTGCTATGTCATTCTATAATACACCACTATATAGGTATTAAATATGCCTCAGGGTATTAAAAAATTTATGAAAAAAGTTACAGTAGTTGATTTTCAAGTATTAATAACTTGGCTATGTTAGCTTGTTTTTAAATACCAAAAAGATCTGGCCCAAATTATTGACTAAACTCTGTCTATGACTGAATTAAAAAAAAAAAAAGTATTTTGAATATCAAAAAAAGTGCAAAAAAGCATGAGATGTCAGTTAATGTAAAGTTGTTGGAACTTCTAAACAATTAGTCTAGCACTCCCTTGTGAGTGAATTAAAAGGGGGGAAAGAATGAAAAAAAAGATTACAGAAAAAAAAGAGAGATCGCTCCCAATCTGAGAGAGCACCGTCCCAAATTTCAGCAGAACACGAATTTTTACAGCCAAGTTACAAACCCCAGAAAAAATGGGGTTACTAGTGGATATGCTGTCAGACAGAACTATAGCAGTATCTGTGTGCTCCATTATAATACAAATTTACACCTTACTCACTGCTTTCTCTGAGTAACCACGAGAACAATGTTACAGGTATTCAGTTAAAATTAGAAGCCTCCCTTATTTCCCGTCCTCCCCATAAACTGTACAACTTTGTCTACTACTAAAATTCACTGCTACTAGTAGTCATTATCATACATTCAAGATAGAAAGTAAACTACTAAAACCTGCTCAGGAGTCACTCAGAAGGACACTAAGGCTTAAGAAGTACAGCAGCTCAGGGGTATGACCGACCACACGGGCGAAGAGCTTTGTCACCTGCTTTGCCCCAGGACACTGCAGAGTCCCGTGCTGAACCCTGATCTCAGAGCAACCAAAATGGTTCAAAGGAAGATGGATTTGACTGGAGCTGCTCACGCTGGTGAGTGACACAGCCCTTGGCTGCCTCAACAAGGGTGTGAGCATTCCAAGGGTGGGAATGCAGCAGGACCTACTGCTTGCTACTGCGCTAACACTGACACTGTGCTAGATCTGGCTCTCCATCACACAGCTGCTCTCAGCTCCTCTCCTGAAAAATGATTCAAAGCATGGTTAAAAAAAGATTGAAAGCAAGAAAAGGCTTTCTCATTTCGACGCACACATACAAAAGAGGCAACAATTTCAAACTACTGATTTTCTCTGAGCGCGAGCAGCTGACCCGTCGCGTATCACCCTGCACAGATCCAAACACAGCGCTCTGTGTCTCTGGGAACTGCTGGAATAGGAAATCCCGTGATGGAATGCAAACCCAAGCCAGTCAAGCGGAACGAAGCAATGGGTGACAATCCGGTTCCAGTGACCTCGCTCATGGATGATGACCTTATGGAGACGGAAGCAAAGCAGAAGGCACACGGCTCAGATTTCATTGATCGTCCTTTCTGAGGGGCAGTACTCCGAGGTTCCTGGTGATGACATATAGAAGGACTGCGTTTTCCTTTTTAACCTGGCTCGCTTGTTGGCCAGAGACAGGCTGCGCCGGCTTGAGTTGATGATTTCTGAGATGAACTTCTTGCAGTCCACGCAAACCTCCATTGTGCTCCAGTCCTCCATTAATTCTTTGGGAAACTCTTCATGTGACTTATCCACAGACTTGGACCTTGAGGTCAACCTGGAAGGCAAAAGAACAGGATCTGTCACATTATTTGTCAGCTTGGCTATAAGCCCGAGGAAAGATCACATCAGAAAGGTCTGGATTTAAATTTTCCTTCCTCCTGTCCCAAATTACACCAAATACTGGAGAGGACAGCTCCTGCCTGGATTGGCAAGATTGCAGGGTCGCTGACTGAGGGCATGTGTAACATTTATATCCTGGCAAAAACAACCTTACTAGTAACTAAAAATAGCTGATGTCTTTGGCTGATCTACACAGCACCATAGCAATGGTGATTTATACAGAGGGTTTATACAGCAGATTCCCACAAAAAGGAGCATTTCTTTTATATTTAAGTTCTTGGATTAGCTTTGACAACCATCTGTGTATAAGATATAAAACCAACAGATAGCTTCATAATATTAAAGTGAAAAATTTATGAAAATTGGAGTAATTAAAATGAGGGGAAGAGAAGATCCGTGCAGTAGACATCATTGAATTCTCATTCAGTGGGTGATTGCAGCCTGCAAGGTTTATCTGCAAAGAGTCCATTCAGACCAGAAAATGACATGTTAAGGATATCTTCTCAGAGGTCCTACAGAAATACAATTGTCCCATACTCTCATTATTTTGCAGCTGTAGTGTGAAAAAGGTTTAAGAGACTGTCAGGCTGCTATTTCTGTGCATCAAAGCAATGACTAGAAGAGACCAGGCTTTTCAGGCTTCAGGAAAGTCACTAGAGGCATTAGAAACATGGCCAGCTACAAAACAGGTGAGCGGCATCTCGTGATTGATAGCCCAGCATGAAACATTTGGGGAATATTTGCAACAGACACAAGTGAGGCCGGGCTGTCTCTAACCTGCTCCGCAGGGAATGGTGGTGACTGGTAGAGGGTTTCTCTGGCCTCATGAAGCTTTCTCCCCTTTGCAAGGTTGAAGGTCCCAGGGAGAAGATGGGGAGGGTGGAATATGGCTTTGATGGCAGCCGCATCTGTTGGGAACAGCACAAGGCACATGCAGCATCATTACAAAGATTGAAGCTTTTTAGAAAGGCTTGAAACTTGAAGTTTGCTTACTTACTTTTTTGCAACACTGTGAGCATACAGGCCTGTGTAAAAAAGCAAAAGCATGAATCAATCCATTGGGAAAAATTACTTTTAAATCAAGAATAAGGGATTTCAGGAATTAGAAACCTGCTCCTCTCTGTCCTCCCCTTAAACAAACGTTTTTATTTTTAAAGCTTCTCCAACATAGTAACTTCACTCAGAACATGAACCCAGAAGCAAGGAGAAATGCTGAACAAGAACTACACCTAAATTAAAAAACAGGGAAAAAAAGGAAAATAAGCTGGTTTTCCTCTAAAGAAACATCTTCTGGTGAGACCAAAACTCAGTGATTACATAGATCTTCTGACTTATTGTCTCACTGTTAACTTAAAATTTATCATTTTGCCTGCAAATACTCCTTCTTGCATCTCACCAACACTCAAAAAATAACCCAAAAAGTAAATTGCCTTGAAATGTTTTCCCCAAACATAGAGGTTGTAGAACTGTTGAGTGAGGAGTCTGAGTAAACTCCATCTTGCATTCTCATAAGCATAAAAAAAAGAAAAAAAAAAAGAATGCTTCTCTCACTTTTAGTCCAGAGTTTCAGTCCAAGGAAGCAATTCAGTCACTTACAAACTAAATGTTTCTGCATAGTTTTTTAACACAGACTGTTACAGAAATAAACCAAACCTACTACTGTTGTATACAGCAGAAATTTTTGAGGGTTTCTAACATATAAATCAATAATTTTCCCTATGAAATTGTACTCATTTATTAGCAGACATAAAATACTTACCTCTTGCAGAACTGACAAGTGTAAGACCAGGTAAAGAAAGAAAACCTTCTTGTTCGACAGCAAAAGCAGAGCTAGAGGAAGAAGAACAGAGGAATCCACAGTGTTAAGCAAAGTCCGACACAGTGATGACTTCACAGACCAGTTGTTGTTGACAAGGTCACAGTGGCAGTGCTACATCCCATTCTGGGGTCTGTACTTCTAAGATGATACTGAGAACAAGATCCAGAATTGTATCTTCATATATTTAGAAATAGGCCTTTGATTGTTTTGCCTAAATTAAATACTTGCCCATTAACTAGATAATTTTGGTTAGAAATAAAAGCAAACTATTTTAATAGTGGGGTAAATTAATTAAAGCCTCAACCTACTTTGAGATTTGATAAAAGCTCATTACTAAACTTTATATATCATGACAACAGGCAACAGTTGAATTTAATGAATGACATTATAAGATTCTTGCTCCTCTGCCTTAAATTTATTAAACCTTTAAAATAAATCTGCATACTAGACACAGGTAGGTCTGTAGATAAAATGCACAGTGAAGTCAAAACAGACTTCCTGGAGGTGTCCAAGAAGCACAAATCAAAAGTGGGAGAAAAAGATGTTGCTTCTACTGGGGAGTACCAATCTCCAATCTGCAGTTTACAGAAAAATGCATTAAGTTAAGGGTTCTTTAATATTAAACCTCCTTCTGGAGTCACGTGTTGCATCACTTCTCTGAAGGCTTTAATTCCCTCTGTGCTTGATAGTAAGGATTCACATATTAAAAACATGTAGTTTTCCACTGCTATTTGTAATTCTATTACCTGGAACAGAAAAAGTAACCAAACCTACAGAAGGCACGGGGACAGAAATCACCTCAGTCAGTGAAGCTCAAACCAGACACATACAGATACACTCTGATAATTGCAAACACTAGTGCATTTTTATAGACAATCTGAACAAACAAGGTGTTTCCATGAAAAGTTCTGATGTTTCTGGACATCATTCAAAGAAGTTGACCCATGTGTCACACATTTAGGGGGATCTTTGGTGGATAATTCTTCTTTCTCCCCAGTAGAGGGTAAGAAACAAATGTGTAAATGGGAGGCTTGTGAAACTGGCCTCTCTTAGTACCCTTCAGAGCCTCCCCAGACTACTCAGTCCTACCTTTCCTTTCTTGAGAGCAGTGTAGACATCTTTATATTGCTGGTACTTCTCCAGCTCCGCCTTCACAAGCACCTGACGGATGTGCATGACCTCCTCCACTGTCAGAGCCAGACATTCCACGGGGTAACAGAACTCCTCCTGGAAGCCAAAACCCCCATATTATTTCAAAGACAAATGGCTTCATCCAGAGTTCAACTTAGACATCCAGCCACCTGGTTAGTAACTCCAGGAACAGGGGGGTTCTCCCATCAAACTGGAATAGCACTGGCTCATTCATGGGCATCACATGAGTGCCAAACCATTGGAAGCTGCATAACTGTGATGTAAATAGTCTTATGTTCAGCCTTCACAACAATGACAGTTTTCTTCATCCTTCCTCCCTAAATCACTTGATCCTTCTCTCCATTTGTCTTTTATTACGATCATTTGTTTCAAGCCAATCAACATTCAGACTTATATTTTGAAAGGGAAAATGTAATATGATAGATAGCATATTTTTTGTATACTGTTTGAGGTATACATCAAACAATTTCTCTGAGGCTTCGTGATGCCCAGAGTGGCCAAGGAAAATTGTTAGTAGCCCATTCTAGCAGAAATTTTTATTCAGTGGTACCACATCTTGGTGCTCACATGATCAGAATCACACCAAGACTATAAAAAGTTACATCAGTTGAGGCTGAAAAGTTCTCCTTTCTGCTCCAGAAGGTAACAGCAGCAATTTAAGCTTTACAGAATAATGTTCCAGTATCTAGCAAGTGAGCTGGTTACCCAGTGTTGCATTATAAATGGCAGAGCCTCAAATAGAGAATTAACAGTACAACTTTCCACTTAGAAAATTTTGCATCTGTTCTGTGTTGCAGCATTTAGGAGAATACGGAGTGCAGAACTCCTGAATTTGGTACCAGGGAATAAAAAGCACCAACCCAATTTGTAATCCAGCCCAGTAGTTGATTATACATTTCCAAAAGAAAGACAGAAACCTCTGTGGGAACTCCCATTGCTTAATGCTTAGTGAACCTTTTCAGTCAGCCCAGAGGGGCTACTGTGCAGTAATGACAATGACAGGCAATGCTCTCTGAATAAACGAAGGAAATTTCTCCTGCATACACAAAGACGTGGCTGACAGTTTGGAGATCTCGTTTACAAATTGAAGTGATGAATCGGATTAGTACGGAAATGCTCCATTTCCATGTACTCAGAGGTCTGTTCTGTCTTTCCATCAGATTAAAAAGAAAATCTTTCTACGTTGAAGACCTGGCAAACATTAGCATTTAGGAACCACCACATTTTTTAAAACTGTTGTCTTACCTATCTAGAAAGGGAACACAAAGAAACTTCACTCTGTTTAGGGTACCCCACAAAAGACTAGAATTGAGTTAACTTTGTTAGATTTGCCAGCTAAACCTTTATGGTATAGAACACTAGTTTTCTGGAAAAAAAACAACTACATCAAAAACAGCTGCAATTTGCTTTGAGGTGTAAAACTGCGCAGCCAAAACAAAGTATCTTCTGTTCCTTATGAGCAACTTTACAGCTAACCAGCAGCTCTCAGCATTTCGTTCTGGGTTCTTCCCATAGCAACTGCCTTGCTATGGGGAAGGCACGGCTGAAGGCTGGGGTGGCACTGGAGAGGAAGTGGGTGGGACAGCGGGATGCACACAATGCCAGCAAAACCCCCCCGAGTCTGCATCGTGGGAGAATGAGGGAAACTCTCTGAGGTGAATGAGGCTGACTGAATGCTTGCAATCAACCAGAGCTTTAAGTCCTTTAGAAATACATTTCTTACTTGAAGCTCTTCCTTCCCCCTCATGAATGCCCATTCCTTTAATTTACAGAAGGATGACGTCGGGGAATATTGCTCCTTTGAAGAAATTCTGCAGATCTGCTATAGGTGTGAGCACGTACTAGGGGAATAGTGTGGGCCTGTTGTCATACCAATTGAAAATAAATACCATTAAAATATAGAAATAGCCAGCAGGCAGCAGGGGAAACATAAAAAATATTCACATGTTTAAATGCTAATGTTTTAATTCCAGTGGTTACACAAGGACAACAAAATGTTAATGCAACATTAAATGAAAGATAAATAATCCCATTTCAGAAAACTGCTTGGTTTGTTGTTTTTTTTTTTTTCCCTTTTCAGAATATAAATAAGTAAACAAGAAAATCTCTTGTTTCTACACTACCTCTAAGGCATTGAAATTAATTAAATTTTGCTAAGCACTGGCTAAACTTCATTGAACAATGATGCTTTGGAGTTATTGCTCAAACTTCCAACAATAGCCTACACCCAAATTCGGCAGCTCCAAGTGAGAGTACTCTCTGTAATACTCGCATAACAGAACATAGTAAAGACAAAATGTGGTTTGAATGGTCTTGAATTTACAGAATTTACTCAATACGCTTTATAATATTAAACACAAGCCAGTATGCTTATTTTTAGAGGGGAAAAAATACTATTTGAAAATACTATTTTGAATATGAAGTTTCCATGATCCTCTTGGGGACTGGCTTAACACTGACTATGCAATCATCTTATAAACACTATAGCTTAAGGCGTTTATATATATTTTTTTTTATGCAGGAAAAGCAGGTAGTAAGAATTGCATATCCATAATGTGCTTTGTAGGTCATTCTCAGTGTACACACACCTAATAGGTTCTTATGACTAACACATTTTTACTCTAATGTATTCCTTCTTCTCATTAAAGGATGTCACTAGACATTCAAATGAGTTGCATTAGTAAATTGCAAAATGAATGAGCACCAGAGTGGCCTCTAAATTCTGCAACTCACAATTAGTCAGGCACTCTAAATTCTTGCTCCTTTTGCAGACTAAAAGTTTCTAAAACATCAGCTGGGTATCTCAACTATAAATTCTCCTACAAGAGGTTTCACCCTCCCACTTATTGGTTGGAACAACAAACAGAAGAAAAAATTAAATAATTCATGTTCAGTTAACATAGGGTAAATGAATTACGTATTCTTTTCAGTGGCTTTGCCTTCCCTGATCGATGGATATGAACTATTCTGCAAGTTCTGATACATAAGTGTGCTGAGGACCAAAACAGTATGTAGGTTTTCAAGTAAAGCAGATTGCAAATGCCCTCCCATTCTATGTAGTGTACCTTGGGAGAAACATAAAACCTTATTCTTTTCAACATAGTCCAAGCATCACAATAGTTTTGATGGATTTTTGCTGCAGGATCTTCATGTGCTGTAATATTTAAGGTCTGTCCCATTGATAATCTGGTGATGTTGCATTTTTAGTTTGCTGTCCTTTCAGAACTGATTTCTTTTCCCCGTGAGGTGATTGAAGACACACAAATATCCTACACACATTGAAATCAAAGTCAATCAGGTGCAATGTCCCAGCCTAAGCTGTAATTCTTGCCACAGCTGAGGAAGTGCTCCCCTAGGAGGGAACATGCTGGTGAAGGTGATTTCCAAAGCCAGCGAAAAGAGGCAAACCTTTGCGGGTTTCCACCTGCTGGCAAAAGCTCTCTCACAGAGATAGTACATAGCCCCTGCCACCCCACACATGGCTGCTTCAACGGGATGAGAGCTGAGCAGAGAAGCTGTTTGCATAGTTGAAAAAAGTGGTCTGAAAGTCATCCTTGGAAATAAACTGGTTATCCTAGGAACCTGAACAATAGATAGGAAGCAGAGAAGCGAATGCTGTGTATAAATGAAACCATTAGCTTTGGTCCTCTGGGTCATGAAAAAAGTAATGATAATAAAAATAATAATTAAAGGAGCAAACAGACTGCAAAGGCACCCACATGTAAATCTCAGGACACTGAATTGATCTAACTGATTAAGCATCAAATCAGCTCACTACAGCAACCACCAGGGCTGACCCCCCCAAATCACTGAGCCACCCTGCCTTTCCATGTAGCACTGGCAGGGTGGCATGTCAAAAGGACTGTATTTGGCACTTTTCCAAGCTTGTTTCCCCTCCCCACCTACTTGGGTCTAACTACCTCTGTCTGATGAGATGTCAGTTCACAAAACCATCGTTAGTATGCAAGACAGCAGTTTCTTGCTAATCCTGCTAAGAGACTGTAGCAAACCCCTGCCTGGTTTCACTGGCATTGACAGCTATTTGCTGACAAGGCCTCTTTCACCTTGGAGAGAAACCAGGGTCACAGGAGCTGGTGATAAGAAATGAAACTCCATCAATCCTGGAGGAAGCAATAAAGAAGTGTGAGGTCAAATAAAAAATAAATAATACTCTGCACTTATTGAGAAGCATTCACTCTGGGAATGGCAATTTCATGGGTACAACATCTGGCGCAGCCACTTCCAGAGGCTCTGGAAAGGAGAGAGTTGCAGAAAGCCGAAGTGTGGAACTGGGCCAGTGCCAGCATAGCAGAACACATCTCCCAAAATGAAAAACAAGACTGTTGAGGGAGGTGTTTGTCACACCCTAGAGGGCACTATTGCCAAGTTAAAGAATTAGCTCTCTAGGCATCAAATAAAATAGGTTTTTATTAACAGAACATCATTTCACTACTGGCTTCCTTCCTTTTCACTTCAAAGTCAAAACCAAGCTAGGTGACAGTTCTCTAGAGATTTTAAAAAAAAAAGAAAAAGACCAAAACAAACAAAAAAATCCCCCTAAGCACAAAATAAACTAGTAAAAATCTTTCCCATCTGTTCCCAAATTAGCCTGACTTATGCCTTTTTCTCCCTTTTCCTTTAGTATTTTTCAGGGCGAACGGAATAATTGAATTAGTTTTTCTGCAGTGGTTTTATTTTTAATGTATTTTTCTAGGCATATGTCAGTGAATATACCAGCAGAGGGAGAGTATGTATGTGGTCAAGAAGATCCTGGTAAGAACTTGGTTGACCTATTTAAAATAACAGCCTCATATAAGATTTTAAGTTGCATGATCCTCTGAAATACAAGAGATTAATATTATGATGAGCAAACTCAGATACACTAGAAGTGCGATGGAGCAAATGTCTCAGTGTAACACAGGATGCTTTCTCCCCTCCTCCCTTTAAACTATTTGTCTGTGAATAACTCTGGACCTATCAGAAAATAAAGTCTGGGTTTCCACATACAGTGAGTGCAGCAGGAGGTGACAGGGAAACCCATTTTATGTGACAGTGACTTCAAACACATGCTGAAGGTGCCCTTCAGCATAGGTCTGCTGCAATACATCCTGCTCCAAGTTCACTTTGGTAGATGTCCACCTGGGCTGTGCGCTTATCAACATGTTACTACCTGATGTGTGCCTGGAATGAGAAACTGCATTCTACTTGGAAGGATGTAATAAAATCCAGCAGACCTCTGAAAAAGAAAAGCCCATTGTGGGAATATATGGAGGTATTTTTCCTGTAACTGATGATGATCAGCTTCATCATCTAATAGGTTTGGATCCCATCTGTCATCTCTTGGGCCAACAAAAACGCTCTTCAAAGCCCTTTAATACCATTGCACTACAAGACAGGGCAAGTGAATATTCCCTTCCTTTCAAAACTCAGATGTGTTTATCGATTTCTCTATTCACCAGCACCTCATGGGGCACACTTTGAATCTCTGCTGGTAGGAAAAGAGACAAGGAACATATCCTGCATGAAATTAATCAGTATGTCAGCATAAACGAACCAGGATTTCATACCCTTTGGTGTTTGTACTCTGCTGGAAAACAGTTCACAATTAAAGCTAATTGATCAAATGCACTGTACTTTCTTTTCAAGCAGTAATACAGTTTTTTGCCTCAGTAACTTCAACAAAGCAACACAGACAAACCTTGATTTGGATTACTTAAAGAACTTTCATATATGTGTATAAACATTACCAGGCAAGTTCTTAAGGTGGGAAGAAAAGAAATCATTCCAATTCATCCAGTCATTAACTGCAATACTTCCAACAACTAAAAAAATTCCCCCAAATCCCAAAATAGATCCACTGCTTTGGAATTGTCTCTATTCAAGTGGAATATCAGTAAGGTGAAGTTCATCTGTTTTGGTAACATTCTGAAACAAAAACCAAGACACGTGGTTTACCCGGAGTACTAAATCACAGTGCAAATGTTTTCTGAGGAACCTGTACCTGGGATTTTGGATAAATGTGTTAGAGGGACAAAGTTCAAATCTTGATTTCAAAACTTTAAAACTTTCAAAACTTTAGTAGCCAAGAGTTTCTGAATTGAGGAGTTTTCTTTGGGTCATGTTCTAATCACACTGAAGCCAAGTTTTAATTTTTATTATACTCTTAGCATTCCTCTTTTTCTCTCTCCTACCACCCACTCCACTTACAAGTGACCTGGAGCTCTGTTTTGAAGGGGGTAGGAACTGTCTCACATTGGTTGGTGTTTCCTTTTCGATGGAGTGTCTTCTCTGAGGTGGCTGTCGTCTCTCGGGCTGCGGCGTAGACGATATGGGCAAGAACTTTGGAGGCACTAAGAATTCAATCAGTACAAAAAAGTCAGTTCTTCTACGAGAGACTGTTGGATAACATTGCTCAGTAATTAATCCAGCCACTGATTTGCTAGAATTCCTACTACTGGTGGCTGAAGTTACATATCCATACTGAAGTGTTTCAGGATATTCTACTTATTTCACCATCATGCACAGAAAACACATGCACAGATTACACAGCTCATTACAAAACTTTCCCAATGAAACTGAGACCCTTTGAAACAAATGGAAAGCATTGTTACACAGTAAAACCTGCAATAACTGTGCGTGAAAAAAAAAGACCAGATCTTGCCCTCTTCCCAGTAAGTGTTTATGAGAAATACTGGTGATAGCTAAGTGTCCTTTGAACACTGCCACAGTGGCAGAGATGGAGGAAACATTTAAACTGGTCTTAGGTTACAACATGCTTCAGCAGGAAAAAGTTACTTTATGAAATGAGCCAAGCTAAGCAATCCCCTCCATTCACTTGTGACTTCCTCTACAGTCCTACATAAATTTCAAGGATGAAACCTTTTGTTTCACAAAGATATCCACCCAGAGTGGAAGCGAGTGCCTTCCAACTGTTTATCACATTTGACCCATTCAACAGAGTTCAGCTTTAGAAGTTTATTCCATTGACAGAACTCAGCTTCAGCTTTCCATATAAGTTTGAGTCAAAGTTCATAGCACAGAAGACAACATAAGTGCATAAAAGCAGCCACTGGACTCTCTCATAACTCACTCTTTCTGCTGCTGGTGCCTTCTTGAGAGGGGTCTTCCACTTGTGAGGGGGAGATGCTGCTGCTGCTTCCTGATTTGTGCATGGATTCCTCCTGTTGTGACAAGCGGAAAAGAAACATAATTTCTCAAGGCCTGTTTTTAGTTTTCCTATTGCTTTTTAGGACACAGAAACCACAAAGATATTTTGGACCATTCAGTTACTCAAAGTCCTAGAAGTCCTGAGAAAAACAGCCTCTGCCTCTGCACAGTACTGAGCAAACAGGATTTTCAGTGCTCAGGATTTTTAGAAAGTGAAATAAATGGTACATGATTTGAATTCAGTGTGTTTAACTACTGCATGAAAGAATAAGATCAGGAGAGAGGTGCATGAATTCACTGTAAACTGTTAATTTTCTTTGTTGTATTCAAAGACTTGGATTTGCAGCTACAGCAGATATGTTAGCAGCTTTATATCTCACATGAATAGGGAATTAGCACTTAGATTTCACTGGTCTCCAAAGGAATGAGAGCCACTCACAAAAGTAACTCAGGTGAAGAGAAATTAAACTGAATTTGACTGCACTGTTCCCTAATTCCCAATCCTGGTGTGTTTTTCCTTTCTTCTGTATTTAAAAGAAATCTCATTCAGTGTATCAGCATGCTTCTTCTCAACAGCCAAGAGCAACTCCAGCAAGATGAAGGAAAGTGAAATGGGCTTTAACTAAACACCTCTCAGCTATCTAAAGCTTTATGACACCCAAATTATTTCATCTTTTGCTGTCACCTACAGCCTGTCGTCAGCCACACCATACCAGCAAAGAAACAGATCATCACAGAAGCCTCCCAAGTGAAGAGTGCTGAAGGACTGAGCGTGAACACTCTTTACCTCTTATGTGCGTGCTTTCAACCAAAAAGACTTAACATCATTTAGGCTGTCAAGATTTACAGATCAAACAAGTGACCTGCCCTAAAATCCAGCAAGTGGCTGAGCTCTCTCACAGATTTCCGTAGCTGAAAATCTCCACTGACTGAAACATTGCCTTCTTTGGTAACAGCAAGTCGAAATAAAAGCTGGCAGGATCACCTCAGTGAGCACCACGCATCATAGGACACAGGCCTCTACAAATTCCCACCCAGTGATCTGTCCTTTAGGCTTAGCCCCAGGGTAGGTGTTGTATTCGAGGACACTGCTCCCACCTATTTGCCATAACACAAAGGGTTGCAAGGGGTCTCAAACCACCTCACATCCCAAAACAGTATATTCACTTTAACATTTCAATTGTGACCCTACATACACTTGTGATGGGAAGCTTGTAAGGAAGCTTGAGCAGCACACTGAGCTACATCAGCTGTTTTACTTGCAGAAACCAGTACCGTTTAGCTACAGAGCTGGCTCAGACAGCTCTGCATATTGCATGGTTGCCTTAAAAGACCAATGGAGAACTTCCATGATAATTGGATGCACTGTTCTTTAGAAGGGGTGCAAGAGTGTTCACAAGTGTAGAGTAAAATACTTAAATTATGAAAAAGAGAACAGCCCTGTACAAAGGGAACTACTCAACTTTTCACTTCGTAGAAGTCAGATTGTTCTGAGTGGCAGATGAGTTTACCATTGCCAGAGAAGCTAAATGAGTTAAGATGAAGGACTAAGTAAGCTCTTCTGCTGTTGTAAAGAATGAACTGTTGGAACCAGTGGCTAAGTATAAAAAATATTAAGTATAAACCAAGACATGGAAAATGTAAGCCAGGGGGAAGTTAAACTGGACATAAAATCCTACTTAGACAACAGGTATTCCAGGTTAGTAATTTCAGATTACTATTTCTGTGCACAAACACTTGTACTGACAATTCTATTGCTGTCCTACAATTTCTCAAACATCTCAAACAAAAAAAAAAAGTTTTTTTGAGAATTAAATCTTGTGTAGGAAGTCCCGATGAACCACAGCATGAATTCCTCCATATCTATACACCAACTGCTGACTATTATCGTAGACTATCTGACATTTTATGTTTGAGGTTGGATAAACCCAACATCCAGGACTCCGCAGTTCTCCAGAGTGCCAAACAATTAGAATTTTACAGTTACTGAGAAAGCTGCAGCTTAAATCATCTAAATATATTACAGCCACAATTTTTGGCTGTAGCTTCATTAGGAAGATGCAATTTTTAAATCTGTATCAAAAGTGACTATTAGATTGCTACTTCTCTTAGGCACACAAAGCAAAATGGCACTTCCTGTTCCACGCCCCTTGAAATCTGTGATTTTAGTGGTGATGCAGAGAAAGCAAGGACAGAAAGAAGGAAGTATTTCTACAATATTCATCCTTGATAGAATATGGACATAGGGTTGTATCAGACCTTGCCTTTCACCTCTGCCTGGCTACACTGAGTATTGGGACATAGCCTGCATTGCAACACCGATGAAAGAACAAAGGGGACACATGGGGAAGAAAATGCATCTGCATCACAGCTCAGCAGTGCAGGTATTTCCAGCCTGTAATTTAGGGCACAACATGGTCATCATTTCACTCCCAGTGAGTAACTCCAAATAGGTTAAGCCCAATTCAAACTGCAGACAAAGAGGTGGCCGAGTCATTTACAGGCAATCAGAACAATCCACACACTCTTCTCTGTGTTACATACAAAGTAAAAGTCAGGGAAGAAATAAAACATTTGGACAGAGTGATCTTCACCCTCCTCAAATGTTCTATGTCCTTCATCACCTTGAAAAACTTCACCCAAACTCCCTTCTGTTTATTTTCACTACCTTAGCACTCTTCCTGAGCCCCAACCAGTATTCTGCTGAGCATCTTTATCATCTCAGCTGCATCACCACTATTTCTATTGACTCAAACTAGTCCAGCATCTGTTCTCTGTGACAGCTCGATGTGGTTGATTTATTTTCAATTTATCTTTTGCTGTATGTTCCAGAGCTTGTTCCATACCACTTTGCTTGCCGACAGAGTATTCACTAATCAATAGCCATGTTCAGATATTTTATTTTTCCCTTCTACAAGAATCATTTCACATTTCCCATTACTTAATTTTCTTTTACTGACTTTTGCTCATTTTCCTGTGAAAAATAACATGATGCTTCAGGATACACAGAGGTAAAGGCTGTAAGATCCAACTCTCACTGACAGATCTTGGTATTCCTGCATCCTGCCCAGCTTCATTCATATTAACAAACCACATATAGCCGCTATTGTAATTTTAAAGACTGATGAGTGATCTCAGAATGCAAATATCTTCTGCTTTCAAAACAGATGCATCAAATTATGCACCCACACAAGTCACCCACAGGATAACCCCAAAGAGGGTCAACCTTTCACAGATCAGAAAGCATGGAAAGAGATAAATTTCTCCCCACATATATTTCTTCCCAGCCTCCTATCTTTCAGCATAGATGCCTTTGTAACCACCCTGTCAGGAAACCCCTCCTTTCCCATTTACAAGAGAGAAAAAGAGTCAGGGAAGACTGCTTTTCCCCAGGCTAAAATTATCCCCTGTGAATAAAGCTCGCCTGCATGTGCTTTCCAGACAGCTTAACTTTCAGAAAGGTCCAAACTCAATTAATAACACTACTGGTCCAGAAGACAAAGCTCCTTTTTAAGGATGTAATGTTGGTACTTCCTGAGGATCATATATAATGCAGCTTTGAAGCTAAAAAAGCTTTTTAAGGTTTTCTCCTACTGCTTTTTTAAATCTTTAACTCCCCATTTAGAGTGGATGAATTCAGAATTATTTCTCCATCTGAGTGATATTTGCTTGTCCCTATCTGTGAAACATTTTTGGGGTGTTTGTTCCCAATCTTATATAGCAAACTAATGCACTAACACTGGCACCAAACTGCAACCCCTCTGGCACAGCTGCTGCTCTTCATTTAACAGCTGTTATGGTGAGGCTAGCCCCACATCTTTAGTAACAGCTACTGCATAAGTGCCAGAAGGGTGCTATGTACTTTCCTAAATTCCCAAAAGCATACTCACTACAAACACAATGTGGACAGATACTGGGCATTTAGGAATGTAAGTAAATATAGGTTTAAGGCCAAAATTACCATTTAATCTTTCAAAAGAGTGTTCTCCTATTCTGGGGTCTGATCTAGTATTTTTGGAGTTCTGTGGGCTGACAAAGCAGCCATGGAAAATTTGGATTATAATTTGCACAGTCACTTCTCATCTGATCAGTTCAGCAAACTAAGAAGTAAGACTCAGTTGTGACAAATAGAGAAGTAAGTTGTGTCCTGATTTTTTACCTCTGAATCTGAGCTGTCAAGTTCAGCCAACGTGGGAGCCTTAAGGAGTCTCTTGCGTTGCACTGCCACTTGTGTGGCCCCATTCTGCTTTCCTTGTGGTGCCGGGCCACCGTTCACTACAGAGGCATCCACTAGTTTTCTTCCAGCCTCTGGTGTTGGTACATCTACCAAAAGAAACAGAACAATTGGTGTTTGCACCTGAAATGTATTTTGCTTTCTCAAATCTTACTGTTAAGGCAATACACACAAAAGAAAAAAAAATATTGTGATAGTTGTACCTGTGCAATTATTTTACTTCTAGTGATTCACTGCTCAGACAATTACAGGCAATGGCTTGCAGTACAGAAGCAGTATGAAAGAATGAAAGCAGTGCAAAAAGCAGCATCGCATAATGCTAAAACCCAACCTCAGACCAACACCAATCAGCTTCAGAAAAATTGCCTGTGTTAAACCTGAAAATATTCTTCCTTCAAAGTACAGTCTATAATTAACAATGTAATAAGGACCAGAAGAATGCACAACCATATCTGGGCAAGTGGATTTCCACTGAATCTGGAGACAATGCCACACAGAAATTAGGAGGTCTAGCATAGAGTAAACCCAGTTTTTCCTGTGAGGACAGAACTGCACTTTATTCTGCAGGATACAGAGAAGGAATGAAAATTAGGTAAATAATGAGCGTTCATCAAACACATACACAACACTAAGGCTTGCATGGCCATTTGTATTAAAAACATGTCTGTGAAGTCAGACCTTCATGGAACAGCAGAAACATGAGGCTCCAGCTCAATTTTCATCTACATGACTTTTACAAGGATGTAACTCCACTGAGCAAATTACTCAGGGTTTCTGCCAGTGTGCAATGAATATGCATCCTGGATAATGTAAGCTTTGGGTCTGCTGTGCTTAGCCTAGCTTAGTCTTAGACATTAAGATAATGACCTAGCCTTTGATAGTTTAGGAGAGCTTAGAGTTTGGTCTGATAAATCAGTTTTATCCCTGTGAAAGTACAAAGTACAGTATTCCAATCTGAAGAAAATTATGTTGGAGGGACAAGGAAGAGAAGCTTTTAATCTCCCATTTGCATGTATGTTTAAGCAGCTGGTCTTTCTACAAATGTGTTTTTCTACTCATGTAATTATAGGACTCCTTCCCCAGCCTTGTAATAACAAGGTACCTCCAGGTATTATATGGCTAGGGTAATGATGAGTAATTATTCCCATTTTTATACATGGTGAAAAGAGGCACAGAAGGTCAAATGACTTGTACCTTAGGTTACTGGGAAGACTATGACAGGGAAATTATATCACCCAGATATTCACAGTGCCAACAATGCAAGTACTCACACATCATTTAGAGTTAGTTACACAGTTGCCCTGGTATAAATAGACACAGTCACTCCTTGTACAACACCATTTGCATGGATAAAATCATCCTTGCACCAGGTGAATCAAAGCTACAGACTGCACAAAGCACATCTACAGTAGTTGGTCTGTTTAACAACATTCTCACCACAGCACCTATTGAAATAAACTAAGAAAAGGAGTAAGGTAAATCAATATATATTTTAAAGAATTATCCAGGTTATTGTTAAATGCTGGAAACTGATCTAAAAAGGAGAGGGGGTGCATTGTATTTGCTATATATATCATATCTTCAACTGGGAGTAAAAGAAAAGGCAATTATTTGGGCTACTAAAGTCATGGTGACATTCCAGGCCTATGAATCTGTGTACTACAGTGTTATTACTGCCTTCAGGTCCTTCCTGCAAAGAGCTGCAATCAAAGACTTCGACTCTCTAACCCTTAGCTCCTATCTTCAAAGGCTTTGCTAATGGGTGTCCTGACTACCACAATGGCTTATAGGTCATGGTTTTTTTTCCTCTTACGTTTCTGTGAGTACAGCATGGGTTTCCCTACATCAAATGCATTCCCACTCCAACAGCAGCTCAACGAAATTCCAGAAAGGGACAGGAGGAAAACAATACCCAAACTGACTCCCCTCCCTGCTGCCAATGACACTTCTTGAGACCTCATAACTAGCTGGCATGTAGTTGATTGAAGAAGCTCTGGGTTTCCCAAATGAGAAAGAAAAACCTTTGATTTGTCTTTGGATAGCACAGGTCCTGAAAAGACCATCCAAGGAAGCAGCCCCTGCACCACCCACACAACAGCCAAAAGTGGTGCCCCTTCTCCCCTAAACCTCCTGGGTGGGGACTCCCTTGCCTGATGGTAGGGAGGGTGAAGAATGGCCTGTAATCACTGCTGGACTCACTGAGAGAATAAGCAGGAAGGCCATGACGTGAAGGCCTACAGCATTCCCCTCCTGCCAAAAACGTAAAACACACAACAGGTCTGGGGAAAGGAAATAGGGGGGACACCACCAGACAACCCCTATGGCAGGTGATGGAATGTGTTTTTACATCAAAAATTGTTTTCTGGTGGTTTTTGCTTGCTTGCTTTATTTTTTTTTCCCCCTAGAAATTTAGGTGCAATTTCTTTAGGCCTCAGAAATGGAAATCTCTGGTCCATTTTGAAAGTAATTTGTGTAGCCAATCACAATCTAGGAAGCCTAAACCAGGTTCTATTTAAAGTCAGGCATGTATGAGTTGTTCATACATGTTGCTGAGTTGCTTGTATGTTGATTCAAGTCTTCTTGAAATTTCGAAGAAATTTTAGGTGAATCAAGAAGACAATCAAACATAGTACTTGTTTCAAGGTTTCTTCAGTAAGAAATGTCATTTATCACCATTCTTTCTCTATCATTATCATCATTCATTCTCTCTCCTCTAGAGAAAAAAAAAACAAAACAGGGAGTTTTTTCAACTTGCAAATACTAAAGAATAATAATAATAAAAAAAAGAATGAAATTAGAAAACCATCCAATCTACAAAATCCATTTGGTCAATCAAGTTCAATTTATCATTCTTGCACTTACAGTATTGGATTCACGTGAATAATGGATTATCATAATTTAAGGAAAAAATCATGACATTTGAGTTTAAACAAACAGATTTCAAGAAAAAAGCCTTGTTCCAAAATTAAAACCAGAATCTGTTAGCAGACATAGACCAAAAAATGATTAGTTTGTTTAAGCTGTTTTAGTGATCTGTTTGGACAACAGAAACATTAGCAGGTGACAAATAATTGTACATTGTCATAAACAAGATAAAATTATTTACTACAAACAAGTCAGAAGCAACAAGTAGACTAAATCTTATAAATATGAACATGACAGAAGAAATCAATGGAAAATTCTTTGGAACAAAACCTAGGTTATTTTTTTTAAAAATGGATAGTAGTTTACAATCTCTAGGTTCATAGAACACTTAAATGTTTTGAAGATGATTCCAGTGATACTAAAAAAGGCTTGTGTGGCTAATAGCCTCGGGTTAAGAATTTATTAGAGAGTCAGACACACTGGGGGAGTGTAATTTCTCTGTGTTTTCAGGCAGCAAGTACAGTGAAAAGTACCTGAAAATTGGATGAATGTGTTTGGTTTCTTTTGAGATTTTCTCTAAGCTGTCATTACAACAGGCAAATGAAAGAAGGCAAGGTCTTGATTTGATTACTTGATTGTTGTGTTGGGCTTCCCTGACCAGCCTTAGGAAGGGGGAGACAAAAAAAAACCCACTGGAGGATAATATTAAATGTGCTTTTATTTTACATGTAAGATTATGTCTCTTGTGAAACAAGGAATTAAGCAGACCACAAATTACATGAAACCTCAGCAGTCATGTAACCATATGCTGTCTTCTTCCTAACCAGCTCTCCTTGGCCAAGAGTGAAGACAGAAGCCTGAATTTTCTTCTATACAGGAAATGTACTCCTTGGGATTATAATTTTATACACTGAGTTTGAAATAAGTCTAAAATGGATTTGTAGAATTATTATATATTTGCTTTTTGCTGGTTATAAAAATAAAATATTACATAATGCATAAATGTAACGGAGATGTGTTCCTTTCAGTGGACTTCAGATGCTGAATTCTAACCTGAGAACTAATAAATCAGTATTTTGCTGTGTTTGCATCACATGTATCATTGTGTTATGTAAACTAAAGAGTTTACAAAGACCTGGTGGAGCTCCTGCCTCCCATTGGTCTGAGACAGTCATAATCTAAAAGTAATAATTCCCCATGAAATTTGGCGTTAAATGCTTCAGTTTCCTTTTCTCTCCCTGCACACCTCCCAGTTCTCCCCTTCTCCCAAAATGTACAAACTGTTTCTGAAACAACTTCAAAGCAGCAATGCACATAGCTTTGAGGTAAGAACTTGAGTGTTAAAGAGTGGGAATGACTGAGCTTTTGAGCTGCATTCAGCACTGCATTGAAATGAAACTGCTTTTCAGCTATTTTTCTATTAGAGGAAGTGGGTAATGACTGCTCTGGTCCCCAGTTGTTATCTGAGTACCTCTCAGGTAACTCACTACAGGTGGCTACCACTTGTAAAAGGAGACCCTAGGGGCCCCTCGTCTCCTCTTCAGGAGAACAGCAGGCTGATACATGGAGCTGGGCACTGTGACACACCAACTACGCTGGCTCAGTGCCAGAAAAAGTCTTCTCAGGATTCCGCATCCTCCCCATCGCAGGCAGCATGAATAATATAAACCTGCACCCATCCTTTAGCACCTAGCAGGAAACACTTCTCTTTTTCAGCTGGTTGTGGGGTTTTTGTGACAGCAATTCCATCAAGCAGAGTGCAATGAGAAAGCAAGTGTGTGCAAACAGTGATGAAAGCACAGTATAGTCTCTCTGTCTCTAAAATAATGAAAGAAGTAAAAGCACGCAAAGCAACAGCATCCAAAATTACTGCTTATCTACTTACTATCAATATCCCAACCTAACTAATTCACTTGTACTGCTTATCCGGTGTCTCACATCTACCTAACTGGAATGTTTTAATCATCCCGAATTTACTTCTAAGGACACTTTATCAGATCACTCAGTCACACCATATGATGCTACTTGCTAGAACCACATGACTTGAAAAAACAAAACCAATCACATTTGGGAGATGGATAAAGAAACCAGGAAGAGTTCTTCGGTGGTCAGTCAAAAACAGTGAATCCAAGTACAGTACAGATTTTTTAAGCTACTTCTTCAAAATAAAAATATTATGGTTATGAATCAATGGATTACAAATCAGGATGTCCCAGAATTCTTAGAAATGAAAGGCAAAAGAAGAAGCAGACAGACACATATAGAAAGACAGATCTGAACATTTCTCTTTAGCTGGTCACTGGCATATTCAGTTTTATCTTCTTAAAACAAGAACTTTCGGCACATCTGAAAGTAGCAATACTTTTTGAAAACTTAAGTTTGCCTGTTTAGGCTGCTATCTGAGACCCTGGGGACACTGCAGCTTTCAGTGGAGTAAAAGATGATGCCATGTACATATGTAATGTCAATCCCAGCAGACAGCTGTAGTAGCTGTACCATACACCATGAGTGTAAGGTTTCACAAAAAGGCTTGAGCTGCATTAACAGCTTGTCACCACCTCTGAAGCAGAGCCTGTTCCTTCCTCCTTTCCACCCAAGCTCATCAGCTGCCCTCCTCAGCCAGCTCTCTGATCATCTGATCAGATAGTAGGCAGGTTTCAATCACTAAAAGAGCAGAAGAACAACCTGGTAAAAAAATATTAAAAGCATTTGTTCCTGGGTTACAGGAGTTTAACACAGTCCTCTTGTGAATAAATGAGCAGGACTGACAGAGAGAAGGGGGAGAATCACATGCTTAGAGGGGAGCCTGGGGAAGAGGGGGAGCAGTGAGAGTCCCTCCTCCCCTCTAAACAGTGGCAAGCTGTTTCCTTGGCTCAGTCAGAACAGGAAGCCACGTTCACAGATATGTCACTCGTCAACTGTGTTCCCATGTTACATAAATGCTGTATTTTTTAGGTTATAGTAATCAAAAAACTTCTGTATGGTCTTTCTATTTCACAATATACCAGCATTTCTGTCAGATGATGCCTTTCCGTGGGGAAAATAACCAGATGAGGCTAAAGGATGCATGGAAAAACCGAGGATGTGAGCTCTGCTAAAGTCCTAGATGAGATGTTTCTACGTGTAACTCAAAGAACAGAGGGGAGGTGGTAAAAAAAGAACAGATTTATTTGGAGACTTTTTTGAGAGTCACCTAGTGGAAATTAGGTAAGAGCCAGCTATATCCTCTGCAACAAACCTTTGAGGCTGATGCTGAATATTTCCAACATCCATGATGGAAATTTTGGGCCTGATCATCCTGGAAAGTTAGTGTATAATAAGGAAGGAATGAATTATTTTTTGGCTACTAGGCTATCTGATATTGCTGTATCCAAAGGGGAACAAGTTCATGCAGCTGCTGCGTGTTCTAATTAATGGCTCACCAGAGGAAATGTGAAAATTTATATTAGATAGTTGATCAAGGTCACCTTTTAGATCCTCTGTACCAGCTATTACCAGCAAACCTTACTTTGCTAAACAAGAAAGAAGGCTTAGCCTTTTTTTTAGTGAATGTCTTTGATTTCATGGCTCACAAAGCTGTCACCATAAAGATGCTGTAGAACTGACAGTTTACTTCTAGATCAATATACATAGGTATCTTTCACTTAATCTAGAAAGGTAGATGAGTTCAAAGCTAGTCTTAGGATCCTGGTGAGAAATGAAGTACTGAAAAAGATGGTCTAGTCAAAAAGTGAGTGCAATGACACAAAAGTCAGATTTATAAATAAATAAATCAGACTTGAAGGTGATGCTCTATTCTGCAATCCTTTTAAGAGTCTGGAATAGCTCTGGATAACCTTATTTTGTTTATTTATTTAAACAGAATTGCAGCACTCTGGTGAATACATTCTGTATTTCAGGTGAAATACAGATGTTTCCTGTACCTAGGCATCCTTTTGTGGCAAGGGAAATGTAAGTATTAATAACTAATTTATCTAATTGTTTTATTTTCACTGACCATATCTTGGAAGAATCCCTTCAAGTTTCTTTCTTAGATGGGAATTCAACAAACAGATGGAATGAATTTCACAATAAGCACGACAACCACATCAGGTGGTTCAGCATATTTTACCTGACAAGTCAAAACTGTAAGACATGCTAAGTGGCCGCATTGCTGTAAAAAAGAAACAAACACAACAGAAAAAGAAAATGGTTCAGCCCTTAGAAAAACAGAGGAACAATGAAAACAAAAGATTAACTCCACCTGAGACATTTTGGACTCCCTTGCTTAAATCCAAAATGTGTCAGACATTCTGCTGCTTCACTGTAGTAAAGCTCAAAGTCTGAAAACTACAGTAGCATAAACAGGACTTGAAAACAAAGCAATTATATTACTACTAAATTAAGATTTTTGGAATCAAATAAATCAAATATCAAAACAAGAGACAAATATCTCAAAAAATTAATATTTAAAATAAAATCACCATGAAAGAGAATCAGGAAAAAGGGAAAGAGAGAGAAGAGAGAAAGAGCTGGAAAAAAAAATTGAAAGCACAAAGCCACATTTCACACAAGTTTCAGTGACCTGAAATAAAGATATTTCCAATTTTTTTAAGCATAATCTCCAATGATTATAATTAAACTAATAAAGAGAGACACTCAAGCTAAGCTTGAGCAGTAGTTTCCTTGAAGAGAATGGAAAAAAAGGTCAAACAAAATCTGATTTGTGCTGATTACTATTCTTTTTAAAAACCTTAGGTTCACTTAGCCTTTAAAATGCATCCGTAATATTATTCTCTTCTTCCTCTGATGATTTTATTGTTAGATAAGAAAGTGGCCAGATGTTCTCCATTTCTGGAAAGACTTATTCGTATTTCCAATTAAACCATGCTTCAGGGAGCAGACCCTCAAAATATTCAACTGAAAACAAAATTTCAGTGCACTAATCCAGATAATCAGGCCAAGTCCAGTGACAAGAATGTGCAAAAATGCATCAAAATTGAAATCAGCTTATGTGTCTTACTTGACAGGTGATCAACCTGCAAGCTGGTAGAAAGAGCCTGTCAGACACACATACCACTGCCCTAAAAGATGCTGTTTATAAAAAGATTGTACTGGGACAAGTTTTCCTCATGAGAATAATTTAAAGTGGTGCATGCAGTAGGTGGCTGACTCAGAGCTAACTTTGGGAGTCAGGGAATTTTTTCTGTATTCACTAACTAGAAATTATCCATAGATAACCGCTACAGAAACAGTTTAAAAATTTCTGTCCAATCTTAGCATAAAGGCACATACTTCTAAAGCAGAAGGGTGTTTATCAGCTGATGCTGAGACATTGATAAAACCTGCACATGAAACAAAGCTTTCTCCAAGCTCCATTAGCTCCACTTGCTTGAGTCACAAATCCATGCTTTTAATTAAAAGGACGTGTACCTCAAGGCTGTGTTTGTCTTGATGGCTTACACTGATGATTTTATGAGGTCATTCGAAAGCTCAATCCAACTCCTCTACTCAAACCTCTCTCTTTGTGAGCACAGCTCAACCCCATTCGCAAAGAAGGTTTAGACTGAGACTGGCCAGGGTAGAGAAGATCTTACCTCTAATATGTGTTGTGTAGAGAGGGACAAAGCCTGTGGCTGCTGGAACACATGCCATAGGAACAGCCTTATCACAGAGGAGGAACTGCAAGAGTACAGCCCCCACTCACCCCAACAGCCAAGTGTAGTTGTGCTCTTGATGGTATAAACTGAGCAAAAAGGAGTAGCTCTGGGACATGTGAAACACACCTTATGCTCTTGAATATGTCACTTTAATGTGCTATTTTTTTCCTCCTTTTTAATAGCAACAAATAGTTCTGTCCAGATGGTGCAAGTGTCCCACATGGTGTTCCTACTTAGATTTATAATCCTTAAACCTCATTACCTTACATGTTGTTACACTAAATTACATTCAGTGGTCATTTAAACTGTATGGCAGATCTATTTGTGCCATACTGAATGCTACCAACATTACTTGTTACCAAACTGCACAAGCACATTCTTTTCTAAAAGGAACTTCAGGTGTAACAATCATTCCTATTGTGAGAAAGAACGAAACCTCATACAGCAACGTAGGGAAAATTATCTTAAAGGACTTCGGTCTTTTTAGTTCTTCATGCCAGCAGCTAACATATACTTGGAAAAAAGCTTGCATGCATCCACCTTTACATCCCCATTAAAGTGGCATTTAATCCAGTCAATTCACTGGACTTAAGAGGAATTGCCCCAGTTCCAAAACACAAAAATTTAATGCTTTAACAAAAAGGGAAGAATTAGTGGAAGACAGGTAACTTTCATTGGCAATAATGCCTTGAAATCAGTCCAGGAGTCCTAATCAGTAGTGATTCAAAATTTAACATCAGTTTTAGAAACTGTTTACTAACTGGGTTTGATGTCATTTATATCAGTTAGAAATTGTAAATACATATTAGATCAGGTTTGCAGTCCCTGAGACAACATGGTAGCTCCCAGACAGAGAACATTTAAAACTCTGAAACTGAATGTTTGAAAGAAAAGTGAGGAGTCATTCCACATTTTTACAAGCTTCCTACATTTGGAAAAAAGTCTAGGCCTGTGAGAAATGTTAATTGATACAGCAAACAAACTGAATCCAAACCAGAAACTTGAATGCCCAAAAAAACAATATTCAAAGCATCATTCTTTTACAAACGCACCAAAGCATTCCCCAAACTCCATCAAGCACTTCAAAACAATGCAACAAAGCAAGACTGATGAAATTGTTTTTCTCCAGAGACAACGGGTTGTCACAATCCACTTGAATCTGGACCAGTGCCTTTGGGTATATGTGGCAAGCACAAATATCTTTCAAAAAGCAATGACAGAGGGTACATATGCAGATTTTTGACAGTTTTCAGACATAAGATTCCACATTTGCTCTTTAAAAATTCAGCTACTTCAGTTTTTCTGATACAGATAAATACAGTACACTTAAAGCAATCAAAGTCACTATGTAGGACTGTATTTGTCACGCTTTTGCCATCAGAACCACTGAACTAATGCAAACTGGTGACTGCTGCATTGCATAGTATTTGCATCATTTCATATTGGTTTGCTGAAAATACACTGCAGAAATGAAATGCTTTGCAGTACAAGTCTGAATTATTTTCCCATATAAAGACCTACAAACACATTTTCCATAGCTTGGAAAAGGAAGCAAAGATTTAGATTCAAAATAAATGCAACAGATTCAGTAAACAAAATAAAAGCCAATTTTAAATTAAAATAAAGAAGCTGATGATGTTAACAACAGGAAACAAAGAGACTAAATTAATTAAAAATCCACATGTAAAGAATACTTTCAGATAGTCAAGGTGTACTGAACTAGAGACAAATGGAACATACCTGTTCCATTCTCAGCAAATCTAACATAAACTATTATGTGCAACAAGCAATACAATACCATTCCATTCATCTAATACACTAAAAACTTGCATGGAATCAATCTGAACCATTCTGTTTCATATTTTAAAATATAACTAAACACAAAGACTGCACAGCCCTAGAAAAGCCTGTAGGTGATTTCTTTTTCTGAAGGAGTAATTTTATCTTTGGTGACATCTGCACAGATGTGGCTAAAATTGCTGCTTCTTAAGTGGTAAGTTTTCTGTGGATGCTGCAAGTAAAAACTGGCCATGTGCTTACCCAGCCTGCTACGCCTTATCTCATCAGGGGAGACTGGACGTAACTTCCTCTCTGCCTTGATCTCCTCCAGAATCCTTTCATGGAGGCTGCGGGGCCGTGGCGGGGTTGGTTTCAGTTTCCTTGCCGACGCCTTGGGACACAGAGACAATCATATTTACATTAAAAAGTGCATCCTTGGAAGTAGATTTCACACTTTTTTAAAAAAAAAACATGGAATGCGGTGATATGATTTTACATACACTCAGTTTCAAACCTCAACATAAATTTGAAAGAGGGTTTTATGCATCATGGTTTCCTAGAGATAAAGGGCTGCTGGCAGCTGTTAATTGGTATGAGCAACATATTACACACTGTTCTTTTAAGAGATCCTATTCTACGTACAGAAGACAGTATTTTTGAAAGCCCTGGCAGATAATATTATGTCTACATATTTGCTGGAATCAAACATGCTTTAAAAAGCCACTATTTTGTAAGGAATGAAGTCCACTGGATTACATACAGGATTTAATGGAGGTCGTGATCGGATGAAATCCAGGATTATTTCATGGGCACTCTTTTTTAATCGAGGTGGGATGTCACCATTGACCTGGAAAGGAGAAAGCAAAATATATATTGCTGTGTTACACATTTATATTCATGCAGATGAGACTAACTGAAAACTTATAACAACCCTGACAGAGCTGCAGTGTTCTGACACCTGCACAAGACATGAAACCTCACCAGTCCTGAGTGGAACAACAATCCATATGCAGAGCACAGGCAAGCAAATCAGCTTTGCTGATGGCTGCAAAATAACTCCAACTGCAGCAGCTTTAAGCAGCAATATTTAGGATTTTGAAGTAATGAAATCGAATGTCAAAGCTGCAATGGTGTCTATGGGAGAAGTATGTTTCCTCACTGTAAACCACATATTTCAGTAGAAGAGGGGCTAGTTGTTTGCTTTTTTGGTTTGGTTTTCTCCAGAGACACAGACATTTAGATGTAAGACCATATATAAGATATCACAGGGAAGAGTCAGGGAGGAGTCAATTTACTATATGTATGGGATTTAAAGAAGGCAATGGAAGCTTTTATATCACATGAAGAATGTATAAATTGTAAACTGGGAATAATTGTATGGATTTTCTTAAAAAAACCCCAAACTGTCAGATTCAGTCTTCACAGAGCACAGTGCCCAAGCACGCTGTCAGGGATTAGAGATCATCTTGCGTTGTATATATTCTTCTGCCACCTTCTCTTTCTACACAGTAGCTATGTATTAGCCCTGTTGTCCAAGTTGACAGAAACTTCCATGACACTGTATTGCTTAGACCAAGTATTCCATATTTCAGACTTTTTTTTCTTTTTTAAGAGTAAGTTGCCACATTTTTTTTGGTAGGACTCTATTCATACAAATATGGATGTTTCTGTAGCCAGAAAACCCATGTAAAGACACATCTGGTTTGCCAGATAACATGCCCTTTTGCTAACCAGAAGGACTGCTGCCATCATAAAAAGGGGTTTAAATGTCCATAAGGTCATGTGAATATGATCCCTAACTGAACTTCACCAATGCCATGAAGCTTCCATACAAGCTCTGCTCACCTCAGGCATGCCCTGTGAGGCTGAGTGACAGCCTCCTCAATAAGATTCATCCCTTTCCCTCTAAGAAATCAGATGGAGAGTCCCTCCTGGGGAGCATTTAATTGCTTTCCCGATGGAAAGCATCTTGTCTTTCTGGAGATATCCTACCGCAGACACAGTCCAAACTTTATTTGTTCCACCCTCCTTAGTTTCCTAAGAGTGAATTTCATGTTGCTTGGCAAAGAATACCAAGCTGCTAAACTCTGCAACTTGCATCATCTTTTTAAAAACACTGCATAAAAATTAAAATGGAAAAGATTTATACTAAACCGTGATTCGACATTTCCTGATGAGGAGAATACTATTTTAAGGGGTGTGATTGATTTCTTCTGTTCAAAGACTGTGCAGTTTTTTGAGGCCAATCTCCCAAGATTGTTAATGAAATGAGAAGTCTCTCTTCCCTGAGCTACTGTTCATCAGATGTCAAAGTTGACAGCTGAAGTTGAGAATTATTACCATCAGAACAGCCGTTTTGTAAACTGATAATCTCTGTTTGAGCCTTGGGGAACAACCCTCTGCATGACAATAGTCAATAAATAATAGATGGCTCTGAGCCTTTCACCTCAGGGCACTCAAGGTCCTGACTTAATGCCATCAGGGTATAATTAGTATCAGTATTACCATCTGATTGGAAAAAGAGAAATGTAGGATTTGCTTAAATGATTTTCCACAGGATACATGGGGAGCTGGTGGCCAAGCAAGTGGATGTTTTGCAGCCAACAAGCCAAGAGCAGGAGCATCAGTGCCAGAACCTACCTTCTTATACTTGGTGCTCAAACAAGATAGTGACATGAAAGATACTGAAGGGAAACTTTTATCCTCTCTGTTCAGACTAGATTTATTTATTTACTCAAACTAACTCTCTCTGTAGTAAGCAACTTCAAATGCATCCTTTACTTTTACTTAATTAAAATTCATGGTTCTTGATTAAAGTCTCAGTCAGAGACATTGCACAGATGCAGCCACAATACACAGGCTGCAGGGGAAAAATCACCAAGAACAAGTTTATATATATATATTTTCATCTCCACATACCAGGCTGGCCCCAACTACAAGCCAGTATTTGAATAAATACCTCAAAACACTGTAAAACTAAGACTTCATCTGTGTAAAACAGGTCTTGTATAGCAGTATGCATTAAAACGGGCAGTGTGAAAAAAGCTTAACCAATTATTATAAAAATCAAACATAAATGTAGAGATCCAAACAGCTAATGCACAGAAAAACTAGCATGTCATCATCTACCAACAACCTGCTACCATCACATTTTAATACATATGGATTTGCAATTAAAAAAATAATGGCAAATGGTACTTAGTTACCTTTGGCTGAAGCCAGAAGCTTTAAAAATGGTGATCCCAAACAAGAAGTACATTGCTGATAACTATCACAAAAAATAATATCACCTATCATTGACACTCAATTACCTTAGCCATTTATTTGTTCAGCTATTAAAGATGTCAGCAATACATAGGAGAGTGCTGTCTTTATGTTATAGTCAACAGGAAACTGATATTGTCTTGTACAATCTAGAAATTTTCATTTAAAAGGAAATTGCATGGACATGGAAACAGACAGAGGGGATACACTACATCATTTCCAGGACAGCTCATGATAAAGTTCAGTGGTGAATTAAATTACTTTAAGTAGATATCTATTTACCATCTTGCATTATGCAGATAGTTTAGTGTTTTAGTTAACACAGTTGCTATACAGTATTTTGATGCCCTACAGCAAGCTCAAGCAGCAATGTCCAAGAATGAAGTGCTCTGGTATTTCCCTTCATGAAGCACTGTACTCACACTGTTCTTGCACAGCTATTGCAGAAAAAAGTTTATGATATCACATGATAACCACAGTACTCACAGAGTCCCTCCTCTGAATACCCCTAAAAGCATGATTAGGAACTGTAAAGCTCCCTGCTCTACCTAGGATGACTCCTACATTTCTGTAGAAACATGTGATGAAGGTGTAAAATGAAAAGCACAGCTCCCCTGCTGAAAGCAACTCACTACAACCAGGTCAGACTTGTATGTAAGGGAACCACAGACTCTACAATGTCCAGCTGGATAAAGTGGTCAAAGTCCTTTGCACAGTAAAGCTCATATTCTCTATGTCCTGCTCAAAGCATATGAAACAATGCTTATGAAAACACTGTCCAGGCACAGCTGTTACTGCAATTTACCTAAGTAATCTAAGATGCTAAATACTGCAAAGAAGACAATTTAAAAAAAAACAACAACAAAACCAAAAAAACCTATGCCACAGGATTCTCAGTTTAGACATTCAAATTACTGGATATTTTTTGATAATAATGGCTTCAACCTGTATGTTTAAATTCACCGTCTGTAACATGGTCAAGCCTGTATCACTGCATGACAGGTACTTGTGAAGAGCTCAAATATGATGACAAGAGTGATGTTACCTACAAAGAGTGTAACAGTTATGTAACATAATGATGATTTTGGATAGGGCATAGAAGTGCCTAACAGACACGTATTGAGCAGGAGATATCAGCTACTGTTCAATAAGTGCTGCTCAGAAATACAGTGGATGGTGCATATCTTGGAGCGGGGGGTGGAGATGGGCAGAAAGCAGAGCTAATTATGAAGCACTCTGAAACTAAAAACTGTAGATAACTGTCCTGGGGTGACTTTATGATACTGGTATCCCCAATCGTCTGCTTTATGTTAATATATTAAGTCCTGCACCTTTAAGACTGGCTTTGAGAGCAAGAGAAGGAGAAGAAGAAGCGCGCAGTTTGTGTTAAGGAAAAACATCACTCCCCCACATCCCGCTCCTGGACTGTGGTGTCTGCAGCACGGACAGACAGCGGGACAGAGCTTCTCTCTGGCTTTTAGTTAGTTCTAGCTAGCTGAGGCAGAAGAGTTCCCTGGACCTTTGTTTTTTTTCCCTCCTTTTTTTCCTCTTGGATCTGTGCAAGCCTGCTCTGGACTGAACACCCAGCTAAACCCCAGGAGCTCACGCCTGTGGCCCACCGGGGCCTGGGCCTCGGCACTTTCCAGCGCCAGAGGGACTGATAAGAACCTGAGCGAGCCGAGCTACACCACATGAAAAGGACTTTTCTTCCTAGACTTGCCATCCCATCGAACAGCGAGAAGTTTTATTATTTAATATTATTCAATTTCTGTTAAATAAACAGCTTTTTCCACTTCTCTCCAAGAAATTTTTTTTTTTTTTTTTTTGGTTTTTTTTTTCTTCCCTTTTCCGGACCAGGGGTGGGGAGGGGGCATTTCCCTGAGGAAATCCCTATTTGGAGTTTTCCTCCCTAATTTGCCCTAAACTAGGACATACAAATAATAAAGAAAAATTAAGCTTGCAAGAGTAATTAATTCTTAAACTTCTCCATTTCGAGGTGTTGAATCTACCAATGACCACAGCTTTTAGCTTGTGTGGGAGTGGGTGCTCCATAGGTGAGGAAAGCTATTAAATCCCTCTGAGGTAGATACTTAAAGTTTATAAAATTCCAGAATGAAAGCTATCTTGTTCCCACAATAATTGCAGAAATGAGGACTCTTGCCTCAGGATAGAAAGATGACAAATCTGAAATTATTTTCAGATGTACTGAAATAGAAATGCCAACGCCACTGAAACAAATGAAACCAATTATTTACCAAAAGCCCAGAATCTGACATTTTACATCTTCGAAACATTTTGAATATTTGCACTATAACAATGGGTGAGATCAAGAAGCTCCAGTTATTTCTGTCTGTTAGCACAACAGTCTGAAACAGTAAAATATGACCTAACACGAACATCTGTTCCTTCTTTAATTTCTACTCAGAACACTGAGCAGGTCAGTGACAGATCAAGCTACTCTTTTAAACACAGCATCACACTATTAAAAAGAACAGTAGAAATTTCATGTTGAATTTCATTTACTTAAAAATATTACTTATTACTTTGAAAACTTACTTAACTTCTTGGTATCATTAGTAGGATATGTGCCCTCACAAGCTACAAAGTCTAAAACTACTACCCATAAATTTAAAATAAAAATTACTTTTAATACAAATTTTGCTGAACATCCATTTTGAATGAAAGAAAGAAACATAATCCATCTTTCCAAGACTGCCTTAAAATTCAGATTTGGGATCCTTGTCCTCTTCTCCTCTTCTCAAGAATGACAAAGGTTTCTGCTGATGGGAACCCATACAATCAGCTTCAGCCTGTGATAGCCAGTTAGAAGATGCTCTATCTATGCAATCTAATTAAACTTGTAATTCTGTGTGATTCCTTCAGGTTCCATGTCAAGCTGCACTCTTATTGTTGAACATGCTTCAAGCAGACCCTGCAGCAGAATCCAAGTTACTGAGTTTAAAGTTTCCAGTAAGAAAGAAGTGATTTTTCTAAGTGTCACCATCAGCAGTTGTCAGACTAAGCCAGCAGTTGCATCACAGACAGCCCTACAGGTACTGTACCTGCAGCTGATTGCAATCATATTTATTCTCAGAGTTCCCTTTGGACAATCTATCTAGAAGACAAGATAGCAGGCCAAAAATAGATGCTTCCAGGGATTTTGTACAGAGCCAGAGTCTGGATAAGCAGAGCAGCAGCTGTGCCCCCAAGATGTACCACATAATGAAGGAAATCTCTTCTGAAGAGGCAGGAGCTTGCTTAGCAGCAGATGAATTAAAAGCCAGTCTGACAAAAGCAAAATTAGATGACCCAGGGGTTCCCACTCAAACAAAACTACTGTTCTGATTGCATACAGTAATTAAGGTCCTGAGGGGACTGGTCCTCTTTTGCAGAGGGTAGTAGGAACACTTAGCACAGTTCTCTGAATTGTTAGGGGAAAGACAAATAACATCATTACCTGAGTATGTATTTTACCCTATTGATTTAGAATTTAAACAACATCTGCAGCAGAAAATAAATACAATCGGATAGTCTAAATCCAGATCTCGATTAGGAAAGTATTTTCAGGTCAAACATAAAAAGCATTTATACTACACACTTTCTGACTTGTCTTCCTCACCCCCCACCCTCCCCTTAGTTTTTTTTTTTGGTGGAATCACAGTGAATGGTGAAGATTTGTCAGGAAAGTAAATACATCTGAATACTGAATATTCTAAAACAATGCTTCCATTTTAACTAATGATAGGCGAAGATAAGTAAGTGTAAGGTATAAATACTGATATTGACCAAATACATGCCTCTGGCAAAGGGATTTACAATGTCCTGCTAGGGATAAGATGCCCTTTAGATCAGTTGCTAGACGATCAGGAAGAACATCTTAACACTGAAAAAAATGTAACCCAAAAGGACAGAAAGAACAGGGAGACACCAGTAAATATCAAATGGGTTCTGATAAAAAGAGTGCCTCAAGTCAATTTTATAAGCACCTTTATGAGGATCTAGGGGGAGGAGACCCATGAACATTCTCCAGCTTGCTGTGGCATACTGTCTTGACTTGAAAGCAAAAGAGACTATGCTGAAAATAACTGAATTCAACTTCTACAAATGGAAAATTAAATATATATTTTTTTTTTTTTTACACAGAATATTCCTTGAAAATTCATAACAGATCAATGTAAGTTTTCAAACACTGTGATACAGGCATTTTTCAACTACTGTAGGTTTTCCTTTGCCATCACAGTATCATTCATTCATGGTAGCACTTTACATCCTGGAACTCCAAAAACTATGTTGTAGCTCAAGACAAATGTACTCTCCAATAAGAAAAGTCAAAAACAATTTCTCAGTGGAAAGCATGACAGGACTTTTGAGATGACTATTAAAGTTATCACAAACCCAACACAAGTGATTTGTTCAAGCTTATGATAGGTAGGCATGTCTTTCAGAATTTTAAATGCCTGCCACATGGAAATCAAAGTACACTACATGTGTTGGTTTCATTTTCTCTCCCTCAATGCACTGTGCAAAATTGATGATGCCATATAAACCCCATGAACATTAGTATCTATATGAAATAGTAATTTCAAGATCCTCAGAAGAAAAAAAAAAGACAAAAAGAAGATAAAAAAAGGAAAATAATATTTCAGATTTGACAAACCAGTGATTCTCTTGACTTACCATGACCTTCCTTAAGGTATAGCGTTTGGATCTAATATCATCCATCAGCATCTCATAGGGTGTGAGCTGATATTCTATGGGGAGTGGGTTGTACTGACGCTCTTGTACTTTCTTAAGTTTAACACCATTCCGTAAATCTCTCATCACTTGCACCCAAAAACGGGCCTAAAGACAAAAGAGACAGAAATTTTACTTCATACCTTACCCTTGAATACCACTTCACATTAAACCTAAATTTCCTTCAAGGACAAAAATATTTACAGCTGTACTAGTTTATTTTTAACACATCAACCAAATCCCAAATTTTGTTTTATATAAGCTTATTTTTAACACTCATGAACATAACAAAACTTTATTGCAATTCAGCAGGACTGCTGGGCCTCACCTCAAGTATGGAAAGAGGATTTGAAATTCTCATGCCTTACATCTAAATTCCCACTTCAAGTATACTGCGAGCACATAATCAAAGTTTATAGACATATAGCTAATACTATTTGAACTAAAATAGTGATTGAATCTGAAACTTTGTTACCCAGGACTCTCCTGTGAAATTTCCCCAAAAGTTGTTCTTCAAATAGAAATTTTGGAATGGTCTTCAAGTCCTAAGATCTTGCAATAGAAAAACTCAACTTCTTTTGCTCTGCCTGTAAGAGCACTAACACCTCCCCCTCATCTTCTGTGAAGCAGAATGGCTGGAGAGAAGAAAGAACTGGTGGTGGATAGAAGATGTGGAAATTAAAATCAAGTATTTTTTAGGAACCTCATAATATTCCTCTATGAACTGGCAAGAACAGTACCTAGAAATTAAGTTACTTCCTGCTTAAGAGCTTCCCTGCAGCCTTTTTCTTTCATCACTGGAGAAATTCAGCTGGTGACTCTGTCTACTGCCTGACTGCCCCTCTGAAGGGCAGTCAGCATGGTACCTGTCTAAATGTCCAGTCTTTAAACTGCAAAAGCTTCTCCATGAAAACAGCCTACGGAAAAATATATTGCTTGGATACTTGTATTGTTTCATCTGTCTGCAAAGGAAAGTTGAGACTTCATTTAGCTCTAACTCGTAGTGGGTTACTATTAATTCATATATTAAAAAAAAAAACAGAGACTGATTTGAACACAGTATCATAGAGTGTTTTGGGTAGAAAATGCCTTAAAGCCCATCTAATTCCAACCCCCCTGCACTGGGCAGGGACACCTTTCATTAGACTAAGTTGCTGAAACCTGTTCCTGTGCCTCATCACCCTCATGGCAAAGAATTTTTTCCTAATACCTAATCTAAATCTCTTTCAGTTTAAAGCCACTCCATCCTGCCCTGTCACTAAATGTCCTTATAAAAAGTCCTTCTCCAGCTCTCTCAGAGGCTTCCCTTAGGAAGGTGCTCTAAGGTCTCCCTGAAGCCCTCTCTTCTCTGGGCTGAACAACCCCAGCACTATCAGCCTGTTCTCACAGAAGAGATGCTTCAGTCCTCTGAGCATCTTTTTGGCCTCCTCTGCACTCAATCCAACGGGTCCACATCATTCTTATACTGGGAGCTATACAGATGGACACTACTTCAGGTGGGGTCTCATGAGGGTAGAGGTAATAATGCCTTAGTTATGATTTATAAAGAAAAATAAGCTGCCAGTAGTGATGCTGAATCACTATTCCATTGTTGTCTTACCCAGTCAGCATTTTTCAGTTCATCAAGATCTGTGCTGGATTCATCACTTGCCTCTTTGTCCATTTCCTGAATCTTCTTCAGGTTCTGCCAATGAAAAGAAAATGAGTCAATAAATGAATAGTGGCATTAACTCTCAAGAAAAACTAAAGCATAATTTTTAATCTTTTGTATCATGCTATTTGGGTATTCTACTGAATGTTTTATGACTTGAATAGTTACTGTAAAAAAGTAACTTGAAATAATATTTGAATATATTTCTCTTCCTTGGAAAGTTAACCTTAAATGCTGGGAACAAATGTTAAGTTTTGAGTATGGAAGTACTTCAGATAATAACACTCTGGAGGAAAAACTACACCTTAAAATGTTTCTATCCCTAAATTTTTATATACACAGAGAAAACCCTTAATTACCTATCAGGTCTGTTAATCTACAACACAGAAAATATTGCCAGCTTGATAAGGATCCATTCATACCAAAATTAATACTTGTTGAATTCAAGGCAGCTCATTTTTGTAGAAGGAGAAATAAGCTATGAGAAATAAACTATGAGAAACATTGAATAGTGACAGAATTGCACATAAATATTTAAATGAATTAGTAAGTATAACATGAGTATAGATTCTGAAATACCCATAATAAAATCATGTGAGGAAGAGAAACAGATCTTTCAAAGATGAAAACTGTTACTTATGAACAAGATCAGATCATGCAAATACGGAAAAGATGGTGTGCAAAGGGGCAAAAAAAAAAGCTTTCATACCATCAAGAATATGAAAAACAATTAAAGGTTACAGCAGACCAAAGAACAGGCAAGCTTGAACACAGAAGGCTGTGGCTGTACACAAATTTTCTTATATACATCAACTCCTGTATATTCAAAAGGGTTTTGGTTTTTCTTTGTTTACTTCTGTACTGAAATGTTTCTGAATCAGCAGTACAAGTAATTTCTCAGTCATCCACTTCACTTTCATGGAGAGTTTTCCAGGAAATCTTTAACAATGTTTAATTTGATCTATTTTCCAGGTACTCACTAATATATCTGAAATGGATATTTAAGTCCTCTGCTAACAATGTTTTTATTTTTTTAATGGGACTAAAGCAACAGGTCAGAGATCTGACAGATGTATCTACCCGAAGTATTTCTATCTTTTAAGCACTTAAGCTCTTCCTTTAATGGAACTGAAAATCAGTCTCATTTCAGCTTCTGAGCTTTCCAGAAAAAATAAAAATAAGCATACTTTCAAAAACTTTTTCTTTTTCCTGGAAGTAGTAGTTCCTAAACTGCCAACATTTCAGTGTAAGAAGTGGAAGCACTGGAAGAGTGCTTAACTTGCACATTCAATAGTGCAAGCATCTACCAAACCTGGCTGCAGAGATAGGATATGTGAGTCAGCTGTCACAGAGGTTTTGGAAAGAGACCAGATGGGTTCTTTATTGTCTTATTTATGTAAGTAACACAATTCCTTTAGTATCAAAGAATAAATACTACCATTGCCCTATCAAAATAAAAAATACATCATTTATAAGAAGACTCCAAAAAAGAATGAATCACCCACACTAACAAAAGCAGATACATCATGAGGACAATGTGGCAACATTTTGGCATGACTTGCAGCATCACAACAGGATACCCAAGTGGGAAAAAATGTCTTTATGGAAAAACTTCTGTTGGTTCTGGTGCTGCGGTCAAACTGACACAGGCAATTGCTCTTTCCAAGGGAAAATTAGAAAAATGGAAAGAATGGGTAACATAAAGGCCTTGCTTATGTGTATTCTGCTATCCAGGGTTTCTTCTTTTCTATATCATACAGTTGGAGTTGGAGTAATCATTTCAAATACAGTACCTATGAACTGTAAATTACTTTATTTTTTGCAAACTGCTAACATCTACTGATAAACTGCAAAATATAACATCTGATACTTTATCTCTTTGTAATCAAAAAGATAACTTTTTGATAAAAAATAGAAGTAAACGGGCTCACAAGTGTCAGATCTTCTCCTCCTTCCCATACTGGAAGGTACACTTTAATTTTTTTAAAGATTAACATCTTCCAGCAGCTTAATCTAAACTTCAGCTATTCAATGAGACTGGTGGTAATCACCCATCTCAGCAACAGTGTTCCCTACCATCCAGTTTATGGGCCTGATTTGTGCCCAAAGGCTGATGCTTTTGACTGACATAAATATTTCATGAAGCTAGAAGAGATTACAACCTGTTTTTCTTAAGAGTAGAAAATAAGAAGGGAAAAAAAAACCCACCCTGAGCAGCTGAAAGATTTTCCAAAAAAGGCAACTATCTAATTAGTTTCTCTGGAACATAGCTGGAAGGGCAGTTCCTACCCAAGAAAGCACAGGTGTAAGCGATGCTGCTGGCTACCATGCACCAGAGAGCTGCAGGAGCAAAACCTGCCAGCCAGGAGATGAAGTGTCTCCAAGTGCAGTTTTATGATACAAATGAGCTGGTACAAGCACAGGCTACTGCCAAAGCTGGGCTTCTTTTACTCCCCATCCCTGTGCTGAGTGCTTGGCTATGGCTCTGGTACCACAGACACCCACTTTGTAGGGATAGTTCATTCCCTTCCCTGGCACCTGGCTCTGGCACTTAAATGCAGCTTGCCATGCAGTTAGTGGAGAAGAGCAGAAGATAAAGGAATTTCCATCATTATAGAACTAACAAAGCTTTGGAAGTAACCAGCAAGTGCTCTATGCTTGCAGGAAGTGTTTAGGAAGGCTCCTATAACTCTTCTACACATATCAAGTGCTGCTTGGGAAGGAATAAATTCACTGTGACAAATGATTATGTTTAAACTTGTAGAATAAATGGAACATTAGGGTTTCCCTCCAGCATCCCCAGCCAGCATCAGTGGGTTTCTGCCTCTGTTCTAACTGTAAATTATAGAAACCAACACATTTAAAGCACAATAGAGTCTTTGTCAGAATTCAACTGTGTTCCAAAACCTTCAAGTAACCTCAGCTGCTGCCGCTGTAGCCACTTGCACTTACCCTTGGGACAATGGCTTAAGAAAAGCTATTACAGAATAATAAATACATGGCCTAAATGGATTTCCATTTCAGAAAGCAGAAAAATCTTAAAAGGGTTTTTCTAAATTATCCCAGAACCTCAGACCCATACCACAGACCCAATTCACCTATTACAGCCTGGGCATTCATTCAGGAATAAGGGTTGGATGTGTAGGAAATTAGCGTTTCAAGAGCTTTAGCTTTTTTCTAAAACCTTTGAAGCATCTGGCCATTTTTTCAGAAGACTGCATCTTGTGACAAAAGCTAGTAATAAAAATATCAAATGTCTTCAAACCTCTTGCTGTACTATTAAAAGCAGGCACTAGATTTGCTGCTGCTGCGTGGCCCACATTTGAGATGTGCTCTTCTGTGCTCAGTGCCAGATGGGAGTTTATATAAGACTCTTGTCAGCACAGTATCAAAGACTCCCTTCCATAAAATACTTTCTAAAACATGATGCTTTAATGAATGTTGTATTCTAGGGAATCCAGACCTGGACTTCGCCTTTCACCAATCGCAGAGCAGTCTACTGCAGTTCTCAGTTTATACTCTTCATTAGGAATCACTTGTTTACTGATTAAATTGATTCTTACACTGCTATCTGTGAAACTAGTAAAACATTCTTGCACATCTAGGCTCAATTTAAAAATACACAACATGCACATATGGGAAAAATTTTTATATACCTTCAGCTATTCAACATGTGTTTAAATTCCAAGAGCTTAGGTAGCAGCAGTACTCTAGGTCTTTGAAAAGACCCAAAACCCATTTAATTCAAACTGGGAATAGGATCCATTAAATCAGTTCCTGAAAACCACAAGCTGATAGCAGACAAAGTTCCTCATGTATAGAGGTATGGGCTGATGTACTTTGCTCAGCCCTGGAGAGGGCAATAGTCACCATGCTGCTCAACATGACTGTGTAAGAGGCAAAAAACAGAAACCAAGGGCATGTGACACTGATTGAATGTCAGTGTCTGCACCACTTCAGAAAATAAAACCAAACTCTCCCTTGCCCAACACAAACCAGCAGCATTTTCCCTTATTAAAGGTCCTAAATTGAGGGATCAAATTTATCACGATGGAGCTGCAAGCCTGACAACAGCTCAGCTGCAAAAGTAGAGTCACTGGAGACTTGGAAGTGTAGGCAAAAGTGAAGTCATGAGCTGAAAAGCTTGTGAATTAATTCATTTCTCCAGCTGTGCTCTCTGAAAATCCAAGCAGCAGAGTATCTGACAACTTTTACAATCACAAGACTTCTGAGAATAACTGGGCTAATGACTCTATTTCCAAAATAAGTTAGCCACTAACATTGTTTAGGTACCTATTAACTACCTCCATTATCATATTTTCTACAAATAATACAGCAGTACAGCCACCTGACTTTTTTCATTAGCTCTTTTCCAACTTAATCTTTGCATGGCATGAAACTAGGAAAAAAAAGAAAGGAACAGCTTCATTTCTATGCATGTACTTAATTAGAATTTGTATGTTTACATTTCATACAGATTGGTTTGAAATATAACCAGGCAGACTGAAAGAATTATGTTTTTACATCAGAAAGGACAGAAATGAAAGGCAACATGTTTTAAAAGAATAGTACAAAGATGACAGATTGGGAGCTTTCTCTATGTTCTACCAAAAAGACTGATTACAAGGCACATTGTGGATAATGAAATTATGGATGAGTTTTTGATGAGCATGGATTTTCACAGCAATTAAAGATGCAGGCAATTATAAAAATGTACAATGTCTTAATTAGTTTTGGAAGAAATATTAATTTTGATGATCTAGGGTATATATCAATCTCTAAAACTTTTTGAGATATAAGTCAAACTTACTGCAACAGATCTGCCTACTGGACATTCATCTCCTGTGCTGGCCAGCATCACATGGTGATTTTAGCACCACCTGTGCCAGTTGAGGAGTTCATCACCCACAGGTCTACATCCTACAGGCTAGCATCACTTTTATTGATGCCACCCACAGAGTCACAAAACGCTTGAGAGTACAAGAGATCTCTGGAAGTCAGCTGGTCCAACTCCCTGCTAAAGCAGGGCCCCCCAGAGCCAGTCCAGTATCATGTCCAGGCAGCTTTTGAATATCTCCAAGGACAGAGAACCCACAGCCTCCCCAGAAAACCTTTGTGAGTGTTCACTCATGCTCACAGTAAAAACAGTACTTCTGCCTGTTTAGAGGAACCTCCTGTGTTTTAGTTTGTGTCTACTGCCTCCAATCCTGTCACTGGGCTCCACTGAAGAGAGTCTGATGCTGTCCTATTCACTCTCCACTCAGGTATTTAGAGACATTGATGAGATCCCCCTGAGCCTTCTCATTTCCAGACTGAACAGCCCTGGGTCTCTGCCTATCCTCACAAGAGAGCTGCTCCAGTTCTTCATCATCTTCCTTGCCCTTCCCTGGACTCTCTCCATGATGTCAATGTCTCTCCTGGACTGGGGAGCCCAGAACTGGACCCAGCACTCCAGCTGTGGCCTTGCCAGTGCTGAGCAGAGGCAAAGGATCACCTCCCTTGACCTGGAGGCAACACTCCTCCTAATGCAGCCTGGGACACCACTGGCCTTCTTTGCATCAAGGGCACATTGCTGGCTTGCTCAGCCATGAAGTGCACGTGGAACATTAACTCCAGGAGAAGGCAAGACCAGGCAGTAACAGGCAGCCAGAGGAGGAGGAGGGCAGATATCCCTTAAAAAAAGCAGGTTCCCAATGTGGATACAGCCCTGGTGAATCTCCTGTCTGAACCAGAGCACCAATTTTGCATTCCTTTGCTTGCACAGTCTCTCCCTGTCTCTCTCAGTCACATTTGATGCCATTTCTGAGCAACGTGTGTGAACTTTTCAGGTATGTCATAGCAGGAACGTTTGCTTTATCTCATGGAAATCACTTATTTGTGCCTACAGTTCTGTCTATGGCCAGGTGCCACCAAAGGTTATGTCAATGACTTTTGGATAATCCTGAAAAAGATGAATCTTTTCTTTCATATGGGTCAATTTTTAGCAGATATTCAAACTACCTTGCCCCCGTCATACATGTGTACATTCATGTGTGCATTTCCTTCACCTTGTGAACCATATGTCCCCAAAAAATTAAAAAAAAATAAAAAATAAAAAAAAGGAGAGAGAGAGAAAATCCCTTTCTGTGGGATTTTCTTACTGCAATTTTGAAAGCTCACTTCTTGTCATGAAAAACAAGCTGTACTCTATCTTTGTTATCAGCTGTAAAAGCTTAAACAGCAGGTCACAAGAATTAGGAGGGCTTGGCCTATTAGAAGACCTCTCCTGGATATCGGCAGATGGTACCCAGGGTAGGTCTGCAGCAAGGGCATCTTTCACAGACCCTGAGCAGCATGCAGGTGCTGCCAGCAAGCTGAAAAATACCCCAGTGAACTTGCTAAAAAAACTTCACCTTGCAAAAAGAAAATTTTTAGTTGTTTACTTTTTTAAACTATTGCAACAGCACTATCACATCTTTCTCAACTCTATCCATCCTGTGCATCCACTGCATGAAGCATTTCACACTTTTCAAGAATGGAAGTAACATCTCCCTGTCTGCAAGTCAGCTTTACTGCTGACCTTTCATACACAAGGAATCAGACTGGAAATAATCATACGGCATCAATTATGTGACAAACTGCCTTAAACATTCTATTTGTCATCCACTGAGATGATTTGAACAGCTCACTCATAGCTTCATCATTTCTGATTAACACACTCACCCAAATTCATGCCAGTACAACCCTTTGTGAATCTACGCTCTATTTGTTACATGACAGATGATGACTGGAGAACACATGACTCCTTAGTATATATACTAGTATTAAAGCATATTACAACCTATCCCTCCTACCTACCAATCTACCCCTCTTGAAATCCTGGACTTTCAAAGTCCTGCTAAGTTTTTATAGGGCCAAATTGAAAACTGCATCACAGCAATATTTTTTTCCCTGACTCTTTCACAGTTTATTTCCCATCTAAACCTGTTCCAGGCTGCAGCATAATATAGGTCAGATTTAGTTTGCTCCAAGCAAGTGAATTTTTACAGATAAAAATTCTCCCTCTTTCACTACAGTGAAGCTGCCTATTTAAGCATTTACTGACCAAAATATGAACCTCATATACCTGGGAAACAGATACCCAGATGCCACTCAGTGGCCCTAGAAGAAATCTAAATAATTTCAAAGTAATTTGTATCAACAGGAAAGTTATTTTAAATCATTTCAGAGGATTCTTTCTCCTTTTTTTTTTTTTATTTCATTTTGATCTCACATCCAAAACTGTGTCTAGGTCTGAGGGAATATAAAGGAAGATCTCCAAATTAGGCTGTTGTTTTTTGAAAAAAATTAACAATTTAAAATTCCTGGCATCTTTAGTGTCAAACCCACAATATTACACGGTACAATTTTTTTTTAAATTGAAACTGACGTATGTAACTTGGTTCTTTTCCCCCAGTTCTCTGCCAATGCAATCACCACAAATCCATGACAACAAAGTTTTCTTACTTAAGTAGTCAGTATTTATCTACTTTATTAACCCATTACTTATATGACCACAACAAAAGGAAAAGAAAGAAGGAATTTACTAGAAGAGTATTTAAATGTACTCCTCATGACTTTAGATCCTGCTATGTATTTGCAAGACAGAAGAGCATGTAAACAATAGCACAGCTTTTACTGGCACAAACCTAATGTGATCATATGATCCCTGCTTGCCTCAAGTATAAACTATAAAGGTCATTTTTAAATGGTGCAACAAGATTTACAGCATTCCACCTCATATTTTCTTCATACCTATTTTTTTATTTTGTACACTGTAACACTGTATTATTTTCAAAATTAAATTTTGAATTCCAATTAATTTCCAAATCTACAGTTAGAGAAAAGCTAGGACCAAGCACATCATAAATCCAAAATATTCAGATTCCAAAAGCTACTTCCAAGATAATTTTCTTGGTAATTTCTTACATGCCTACTGAGGGACTGATCCAGAGTAAAACTAAATCAAAAGGTCAAAATCCTGGCCCTGGTTAGGTGCAGCAATAAAAGTCTTATTGATTCAGTAGGGCCAAAATTCCATCCACAAGGATTACTTCCTTTGACCTAAATGTGCTTTGAATCAATGCCTAATAGTCTGTGAGAGGCAAATGGTTTCTTTCATTTGGGATTAACTCATAGTATTCTCTATGGTGTGATCAGCTGTTTTTGGGTTTTTATGCTCAATGATAGGTAATTAAATAATCTGCAAATTCAAAACGCCTTTCCACTTTTTAAAATAATTTTTAAAAGACTATTGTTAAGATATGATTGTAAATGGTTATAGCCCACAATATTTTATTTTGACTTTGACAACAAAGATGCCCTATTACTGCTCACTGTGGCCAAGGTGTTTGAGAACTACTGGAAACAATTCCTTTCTGAGCAGAAAGAAGAACTCTGAAGGGGTGTTATTTTTGAGCCTCAACATGGACTTTGCAACAGCTGTTGAGTGAGGTGTTTCCAGCACAGGTCACTCAGTTAATACATCCAGTAGTTAAAAGCCAAGATGTGAAATTATTGATATCAAGGTTTGGGAGACAGCTTTAGCATGGAGATCTTGTATCCTGAGTGCTCCCTGTATCAGGGGCATTGGATGCAGATGTCCCATAACACAGGCACTTCAGAAAACATGTGGCTCTTTAGCCATGCTGATATTGTCAAAATTATCTTTGTATGACACTGCTTCAGTTTAAAAATTGCTTTCAGTTTGAATAGGACTGGAGTAGAAGTGGAGATGAAGTGTGACCCTGTGCAGCTGAAAAACATCTCAGAAGGATTCTCCCTCTTGGATGATGTATCTCCGGAAGGAAGGAAAGAGCAGCAGTCCCTTATGTCTCTGACTAGTTTGCATCTTCCACCATGAGCATGAAAAAAGCTCTCTTGTGCTGCTCTGAGGCTCATCTGACCCTTTATTGAGCCGATTCAACTCATTAACCTGACAAGGAATAGCTCCTTTATTTTTTTCTTTTGCTTGATATTTATTGCATTTGTTCCCTAGAACCAGAAGAAGGAAAACCGTGGGAGTACATGTGCGTGGGTGGAACAACTCTGCTTCTTTCAGCAGCAAATTTTTTAGGTCAGCCTGTAAAATCTTATCCTGCTTTTCAAAGGTACTGTAGATCTTGACTTACAAAAGAAAAGAAAACCCTTCAGGGATTTATTAAGCAAAAAAAATTATGAAAGCATTGCTACTTGATAAGTTTGCTTTGGTGAAGAAACCAGCTTTGAAAAATGAGTTTCCCCTCCTGCCCTTCCCTACACCCACCAGTTTTCCAATGTTACCAGCACCCAGACTGTTTTAACACAATTGTTCACAGGGCCACCCTGCAGGCCAGATCACTGAAATGATCTGCAGTAAATATCATCCTTAAAATCACTCTTCAGCCAGACCCGTTAATTGCAATGGTTCACAGGATGGCCTTTCAGCCAACAATAACAGCCAAACAGACAGTGAACATAAGCACTGTGACCTGAAGGGGAAAATGTTTCTATTTTTAACGTTGGCTCTCCTGTGAAACCTATGGGACAGACAACAAATCAATCATACAACAAAAGGTAAGAGAAGCTGCTGACTGGAGACAAAATACGAGCAAGAAGAATCTCAGATGGTACTCAGCAAAGAGAATTCCCTCATGGGAAGGAGCTGAGGAAGAACAGGCAAAAATCTGACACTTCATAAGACCCCTGAAACACCAGAGAGGAGTTTAGACTCAAATGTATTGCACATGCATGCAGGAATGGGTACATATATGTAATGTGTTACCCTGTAAGAAAATCCTCTGTTTTACTCCCAAATAGACTAGTCACAATTAATAACAAATTCTGTGGGATGTCAATTGTTACAGGCCAAAATTAAAAAAGAGCCTCAGCTGAAGAAGTGTACTCCCTGAAAACTACAGATTCTCTCCTCAAGCATTTGACATTCCCTACTGGCTGTGTACAGAAGTGATTTTGTAAGCCAAATTCACATGGTGATGAGCTCAAAAGCAGAAAACCTTCTCAGACAGCTTACCTCTTTTGCACTTTTAATTTTGGCCAGGAAAGTGTAGAGCTCCATTGTTTCGGCAAACAGAGCCCGACACACTGCTTGATAGTGGTTGGGTGCCTCTGATCGGGTTGGCAGGTGGGCAGCACACAGCTAGGGAGAAAAATAAATAGCAAGATCAAAACAATGCCCAATTGCTTTCATTAATGCTACAGAGCATGAGATAACATGAAAGTGAATGCAACCAAATATGAAGGGCACAAGCATCCATGAGATATTTCAGTTTAGCCAGGAATTGAGGTGTATTTTCTAAATCTTCTGTTCCTATTTGTTTTATGAGAAGAGTACTATAGGAATGGTAAGGGGACTGGCAGACCATGTTCTGGAAAACCAAGACACTGCCTTTCATAACAAAAAAAAAAGAGGAACAATGTAATTTGACATAATTGTCATAATTGTGAAAACAAGCCACTTTGCAGTAGCAAATTTTGGGAAAGCATACTTAATTCAAACCAGCTTTAACAGAAAGTGTTAAGTATTCCTATGAATGTGGAAGAGAACTGTATCCCTACTAGTTTATGAAAGGATAGAAGGTGAAGCAAGAAAAAAGTACAGTGTAATCATCAAGCTGAAACTCTGATCAGACTTATTTCAAGCAGCACAAAGATTTTAAAAACCAGCAAGAGCTATGGAAGAACAGGTTATTGCTTGACCTCAGACATTCATGAACATTTCCAAACACAGGCATAGCTAATGCAAAGGAACCCTATAGGTGTTTCCATGTACACTTAACTTGCATACTCAAATCACTAATACTTATTCACAATTACTAATGAACAGTCAGTCCAGCATTGCTTTTAGAGTAAAACATGCAGCTCCCATTTCCAACAAGAGGAGTTTCACTGAAACCAGCCTTCACATTTCAAACTGAGAGCCTGAATGGTCTGAGTGACATCCAGATTAATGAATATGATGTTCATGGAAATATCAGCTGAAAACAGACAGAATAACATCTGTAATTTGTTTCCTAAACACTTTTAAATTAAAAATATCCCAAAGCTGAAACTTGAGTACCCATATCAGCAGTTCAGTATCATACCAGTATCATACTGGTGTATACGTAAAAATAAAATAAAGTCTTAATCAAGGCCTTAAAATTTGTCTTGTTTCTGTAGTTGTATAGTAATTATTTTTTATATATATAGCTACATTCAGATCTCGACAACTAAAGCTTGAGACAAAAGCCTCTTTAGCAGAAGAGCCCTTAATTAGCCTAGTGGCATACTTGTCTAAATCTCTCCTGTTATTACAGTGAACGCTGTGGTTACAAGGGGCACGATGCATGTAAAGCTCAGGCTGCTTTTCCATATTGCCTTCCATTTGATTTAAATCCATACTGCCACTAAAAGGTGTGGTCCTGTGGCCTCCAGCTGTACAAATCCACGGATACCCTTATGCTGGCACAGCAGTTCGTGCCCTAACTCAGAGAGGATTACTCACTCAGACAAAAATTAACAATGTGAAGGAAGTGGAGTAGGAGACAATTACTCTTCATGGCATGGACAAACTTACAGAAGTGAAGGCAAAAAGGAGCAGGGAGAACGTGCTGCCAGGGTGGTAAAAAGGAGGAAGGGCTGAACAATTGTGTTTGGGTACAGTCAGATTTAGACTGCCTCAATCTCACTGACAAGTTGCTCTCTGAGGCCATAGGCCCCTTGCTATCTTTTATTTCTTCCCATTAGAATAACAATACAGAGCTCAGTGGTCAGATTTGGTCAACTCCTTTAACAAACTTCTACAAGCACAATTTGGACTCCTGCAATATCCTGTTCTGATTATGCACCCCTATGTATTTATCTCCTTTTAGTTATAAAAAAGAATATACACATGGGAAGTTTATATATATGTATCTTTTTATTCCTTACTATATATTTTCCTTCCACATAGGAAATGCAAGGCAGCCATGTTCATGAAATTGCCCTTGATCCCTACACTTCAAATTTTATGCTGTTTTACAGTGGATGGACAAAATTTATTTCTGGATAATCACAAGGACATAGATGACATATGCCTCCCTTCCCCCCCCCCACCCCACCACCCCCTGCTTTTTTTCCTTTTCCCTCTTTTTTTTCCCCTCCTTTTTAACAAATTGGATCATCTCATTTTAAGATAAAGGGAAGAAAACCAAAACAGACGCACTCCTAATGTGTGCAATAATGATAGCACATACCAAAAAAGACAGAATCTACTAAACATTTCCCTTAATGAAAATATTAGATCATCAGACCAGTTCTGATTTGGTTGTGTTCTTTTTTCTCAATAATGAATCATGTTCTTACTTGCCTTACTATGTTTTAATTTTCTGATTATTAATTATAATACAGATAAAAGGGTTTCATTCTAAAATACAGTATTACAAGAATAAAAATAATAGCAACAACAATTTTGAAAAAGGTCATAAAATTAAAGTCTTCATAGCTGAGAATAAAATTTTATTATTATACAGACTGCACACAGGTTTTTGAGAATCCTTTTTTTCTTTATTCACAGGCATGTTAATTAGAAACAATTTGCATCAAATATTGAGAAAGTTAATGAAATGCAGTGGTGACAAGTTCAAGCAGGGAACGGTTGTAATACTGATTCTATTACTGAACACAAACTAAAGGAAAAAAAAAGGCAAAAAAAAAAAAAGCCTGCTGCTGAACTTAAGTTACAAAAGGAATCACATAAAACCTCACCATTTGCTTTGCAAACGCTAGGCTGCAGGTCTTAAAAGAGGGCCAGCAGCTCCTATTAACTTTCATGTTCTGAAAAATCAGTCTCTGAGTGATCTTATATTATGTGAAAATGCATTACATAATAAAACTCCTTCTGGTAATATTAAGTCAAACAACTCAACATGAATTTTTTGGATTAGGGAAGGTAAACCTGAAGAAAAAGGAAAATGTAAATAGGAGAGGCTGATTTTTTTTTCCGCCCTTCATTGTAGTGTATTGTACTTGCACATTGGTTCAGAATGCCTGACAAGCTGTAACTTCTGCATGAAAAAATATCACAAAATCTAGGCAGGCAAAGCAAATCAAGTATGAAATGTCACTTCTAGCCTGAGTTCAGGATATTAAACTACTTTAAAAAATTTAAAATATTTAAGTTTATTGTAGCAGTGTTTGAAAAGCTATGTTACTGTAACACACAACAAAAATCAGTCAGTATATTTTAATAAGTGAGATATGAAAGGACAGCCACCTAATAAACTCCTCTTCTTACTATGTCATAGTGGTAGTGGTGCAAGATGGATTAAGATCACATATGCAGTCTTTTCCAGTCATTTTGAGGTTGTATGCTTAACCTGACACTTGTATTTTCATCCCTCATGATAAACTTTAAACTACCCTAAGGGGAATGAACTCGAACAGTGTCCAGAGCTCAATACAAGGGCTGTTTGTTCTGCTTCCAAGATGTCTCAAAAAGTATGGCTCAAAACAGATTATGTGGTCTTTGCAAACTGGTGAAATAATAAAAATATTATCTACTACTGAAACATTAACTAGCTCAGTCTGTAAATATTTCCATTTGCAATCATTGTGAAGAGCTGGGATTTCTGAATTTTTTTTTTTTCCTAATTGAGCCTATCCAAAACCCCAGCTTGACCCAAAGCATTCAATCTTTGCTTAGATCACTAAGAAGATTAGAGGCTGTTTCCATCCACATTTAGGGTTCACAGGAAAAAAAGGCATTATGTAAATATCATAGCCTTGCCAGCTCCTCCAACTTCATCCTCAGTTGACTAGGAAACAGGGTGCACCAAGCCAAAGCAGTGCTAAGAGGAATCACAATTTAACCATCTGAAGAGATCAAACAGCATTTCTTGCATTTGTTTGAATATATTCCAGCAAGGCCTACATAAAGTTACAAAAAATACAACTAAGCTAAGTTTCGCAAAACCGTTTTGGCTAGATATATACTGGAAACTTCATCAAAACACCTGGGCTGCTGGAATCAAGGTTTCAGAAGACAAAAAGTGTTTCCACTTGTAATTATCTTGGGCAGAGGGCCTGTATGAATGCACCACAAAGAAGAAAAGGATTTCTTTTTCCCATGGGCCACAAAGACAGGCCATTGATATTATGCAAAACATATTACCAGCCTGCAAATGCCAGGCTTGTTAAGTGTTTTGAAAGCCTTGGAGTATTAACAAAGACTTAAAAGATGTACTTTTTCTTAAGCAACAAGAAGAAATTACTTTAACCAACAGATCACTGAACACGCAAGTGTACTAGGTATTTGCCTCTTCCTTTGCAGTATGGTACTGCAGCAGGTTCACAAAATAATCTCAGCTTGAGATGCCTTTTCAAGACAAGCCTATTTTCTGAAAAATTTTATCTCCATGAAGATAAACTAGAGTTTATGATTAGGCTTTTGTTTTCATATATATCCTTCTTCATATGAATATGAACTTCAAGGAGCCATATGCCTTACCAGAGAAATCTTACCAAGACAATACCTGCATATTTGTAAAATTCAACCAAGCATGTTGCTTGAATTACCAGAATGATCTTGAGGGATGGGATGTTCACAGGAATAAGTGTTTTGTCATGAGTTTGTTTCTGCCTGCTAGGACCAGCCCTGTGCATATACCCACAACTTAGGCAAAGTACAAGTTTTGAGGTTGCTTTCACAACACCTTGGAGCCATTTGGAGCCATGGGAGCTCTGAACTGCTTCCCAGCACTTCAGAGCTGCTCTCTCAGACATTCCAGGCAGAGATTTACCCCTGGCTCTGCTACTTGTAACTGCAGTGGACCAAGGACTGCCTGATCCCTCTGATAAGGATGTTAGGGGAATATTACTGAATAAAGACTGCAGTAAGACAAAAGGGATGGGAGCAGAGTTAGCTATTAATCCACAAACTAAATTAACAGAAAATATAGGAAGTATTCACAGAAAATTACTCTTCACCTGCAATAGTTTTGTAACTTTTTAACTGATATTTTAAATGATCTTTTGCAAGTGCCATGGAATAGCCAATTGCTTGACATGTGCGCTCCTAGTTAATTTTGCACACCTCAAGGAAAAGGTAGGTTTTGTGGAAATTGAAGCAAATTGCTAGTACCAAGCACATCTACCTTGGTATTTAAGTGTTCTCCAACACTCTGGTAAGGCCTTCCCTTGTGCTGGTATTTGTTTTGATAATCGCTTTGGGGTGGACAAGGGAAGTACTACACAGTTCTCTACTTTCACAGTTTCCAAATTTAATGTTTTAAGTGATCCTCCCCATAAAATGATTTAATAAATAATAAATTTTCTTTACTGATTTTCCTTTCTAGTATAAAACTGCAAATGCAGCAGCAAAGCTATTGCATTTAGCAATAATGGGTATAATTTGAAGAAATAGTGGCCTTGGTTGTTTCTCTCTTTCATGACTGTGAAAAGGACACAACAAGGAAGCTGCTGAAATTAAAGCCAAAACTGCAAATGGAAATTGGATGATGCAAGGACTGAAAACACTGCTTTGCATAGGATCTTGATCCTTAAAGAAATGTCCACTTGTCTGTATCAGATAATCGTTACTGTCATCTCTAACTACCCTCTGCTTTGCAAAGTCTAAGGATTAAAGGCTTTGAGAAAATTATTTATATATATATGCTGAAATGTCAGACAGGAATGGACTAACAAATGTTTACAAATGCCCTCCTGAGTCAAAACTTAAGTCAGCCTGGAAGTAAAATTGAAAGACGCTTGTCATGTGGGTAGACTGTGCTGGAAAATGCTGTTGTGAGGTTTCGTATGCTGTCCTTGCTTTAGAAACACAAAGCGAAACACACAGATCCAAAATGTCGAGGATGAAACTGGTGCACAGTTAAGGACTCCCTTCCACTATTTGCTCCTGAACAGAATATCTGTCCTAACTCTGTTTCCTTCAGGTATCAATTGCATTGAGGCGCTGAGAACCATGACTCATTTTCTTTCTGAAAATCTTATCACGACACTACTATTGGAAGAGTTTTAACTACTATTCCATGCCATTAGGCTGAATTTAAGCAGAATCTTGATAAAGAATCTTGATAAAATTTCAATAGAAGGCATCTGCAAGACTAAAATCTCACTGAACTGTCTCACCTATAAACTTGAACCTTACCCAACAACAGACAAGTAAAAGTGAAGATAATTTGCAATCTGTTACATTTATATGATACCATCTTTAGGTAAATGAGTCTTACAAATACTTAACATCATTACAAACACTTTTGAAAGTACTTAAAACTTAGACTTGTGTTAGGAAAAGGAAAGCAAACTTCATTATACGTTACTAACTACATCTCAATTTTTAAGCCAAATCCCATATTTTTCATGCTCAGTGAACCCTATTCTCACTCTTTATTAGCTTTCTAAGAATGAAGAAAGACCTTGACTATTTTAAAACAGATTTTAAATGAAAGTCAACCTATGTTTTTTGACACAATGATTATTTCCACTGGACATTTTGATATTAAGTTTTCAATGACTATTTTTATGTGCTAGTGCATACTTCTTGACAAAGCTGCATTTGTATAAATTTTCATTTCTACTTGAAAGCTACGAGGGTATTTTCACCCCTCAAATACAGCCCCCCGCATATAGCTGTTTCTGGATTATGTGTTAGGTGTATTGTTACACTGTCTTTGCACAGTGGACTAATAACATCCTGCTTCTCAAAGAGACTTGTTTCAAAAGAGCCAATTAAGTGAAAACCAATTCTGCATTCTCTCTTAGTTTCAGAGAAACTGTGCTCTGTTGTTTCTTAGCAGAATAATGGAGGAATTAATAATATAAATATGCAGTAATCTGAATTTGCTAGTTCTCGTTCTTTGACTATTCAGTGGAACATCAATGGGATTATTCATGGGTAAGGGAGAAAACCTACCATTTATATTTTCCCTTTTTTTTTTTTTTACATGAAATGTCAATCCCTGCAACATTTAGCAAAACCACTAGGTACCCTGTCAGCCAACAATTGTTTTCTAAAGCTCTCTGCTTCACAAGTAGACAAGAGCTCATTGGGCAGCTCTCATCTGTACCACTCACACATCTGCATTTCATGCCAGAGCAGCAGAGTAAAGGATGAGAAGCAAGCATCTGGGTAAGAAAACCAGCTTCAAAAGCAGAGTAGAGGCGTAGATGGGAAAACATGATAAAACTGGATAATTAAAGGAGAAGGGGAGTGACTGTGCATATTCACAGGCTACCTGTAGTTATTTAGCTAACAGCCCATTAAGCTGTGGAACCACCCTTCACATTATTAAATAGTTTAGGCCTGAACAACTGCTAGCAAAGAGCTGCACCCCTGTAGTGCCATTTTGTATGTTTGTCTACCATGTTGCTCAGGCCCTCTTAGGGCTGGAGGGTGCCTTCTGCTACTATAGAATTACTCTTCTGTCAGGAGAAGAGACAAGAGTTGGTTTTGTACCAGGATGCTTGGCATACGCAGCAGAGAATGAGGCAGGACGGAAACCCTTCTTTCTTCCCCTCTCCCCAAGACCCCACACAAGCAGATAAAGCACTAATTACACCCAGGCTGCTGCTTAAAGAAAACCAGAGTATCTCAAGAAAAACAGTAGAAAAGAGTGAAGTTTTCAAGCAGTTTAAATGAGAAAACAATTTTATTAAAAGGTACCACAAAATGTGGGGGAATGACCCTCAAATCAGAAACCAAATCACACTGACACACTTAGAAAAGTAAGGAGAGAGTACTGCAGAAGAGAGGCTGTATCTCTCAGCTTTTGAATAATGCCCATCAATCTCATCACTACACAGTTCAGATGCTTGTATACTTTCTAACTAAGAGACAATATATTAATGTTAGGCAGTTTATTCATGAGCCACTTAAAATGCAATTAAAATATATCAACTAAAATAAAAGCATGCACTTTCCATAGCAGCAATTTACAGTTCACATACAAAGCTTTAAAGTATGTGTATGTATGTGTGGGAAGCTTGTTTGTTTTTATGTAAAGTGCAGAAACTTCTCTCAGTGGGCATAATAATAATAATAATAATAATAATAATAATAATAATAATAATAATAATTTGCTTTCATGTTTTGTCCTGAAGCATGACTTTTTTATTCCTATCCAAAAAACAGATTTCCAGCCACATAACCAAACAGCCAGCATTACTAAGCATAAAAAGCTTTTAAACTTCACTCCCTATGAAAAAAATCGAGTACCTTCTAACCAGTCTCATTTTGCTTCTATTAGACCTCAATGTGTGGAAAGCTTTTCTACTCCTTCAAGTATGCCTACTCCTTATTTGTAGTATCTTTGTGAGGGAAATCAGGTCTTGGAACCCTGATTACATGAAAAAGGCCTACAGAAAAATTCTTTCTCTTCTTCTTCCAGGCAAGTATGCTTAACACTTTTCTCTTAAAATTTATAGCCACTGAATCAACATTGCAATTGTCTTATCAAGCATATCAGTTACATAAATGTTAAACATGCTATTCTAAGATAGGTATGAACAAAATTATTTAACCAACAATTTATTGATTAAATTGATTAAATAATTTTGATTCAAATACATATCCTTGCTTATTCAATAAGAATAGATATCCGATAAAGCAGCACTTTAAAGGCGCTATTTTCTCCTCAGTTCTCTCTGTTTGTAGTAGTGATGCCCTTTTTTGTCCTTTTCCTTACACACACTTCATTCCTAGAAATTGTCTCCAGTATAGCAATTACTAGAAATTGAATTACCTGGAGCCAATGACTTTGACATACTCCCTGTACATAGATGGGATTAACCACCTGTAGGGACTGCAGATGGTGTTTATAGTGCCCTGAATGCTCAGAGGCTCGAAGGAAAGACAACTTTGCTGCTTCACTTTGCCTCCATGTGTTTCTTGCCATTGGCAGCAACAGGAGTAAAAGCACCACTCTGTCAAGTATTCAAGGCCGGTTCCTGTATCCCAAACTGTGCTGAGTCTGCTTTGTGGGGGCTGTAGTTGTGCTGCTGGGGCTGTGTCAAAGCCTTGCAGTCCATGCCTGCACATATTCTTTGTCCCTTGTGATATTAGGAATTATGAATTTTATTTTCATCACTGAAGGTGAGGTCAATGCAAAGCCCACTGGTCAGGAATCTTTTTTGATATGGAAAATAAAAAAAATTCTGGATCAAAGCCATCACTGACCAAATCACATATGATGCTACAGCATATTTTTCCCTGCTCTTTTGGTCCATTTGCACGTCTATCTGCTCAAAAGCTCTTGGTCTCAATATAAACATTTAGGATGGACAGCTGTAGTGAATTATTAAGAATCTTAAAATAATTGATAGTTTTCTTGAAATCTTAGGTCCTGAACTCATAGGAATAAATACAAAATACAATCCTCATTATTTCTAAGTAGAAGACTGTGAAGATTCTAGTACATTTTAAGGGCTGACCTCTTGCTGCAATCTTAAAATATATTCATTTTCTCACGTCATGACTTCTTGGAGGGGAGAGCAATGAGTCTTTGCTTCCAAAAGAGATGAACAACACAGACCTCAGCATAAGATGGGAACCCAAAGACGGAGAGCAGGAGAGATTGTCTCTTGCTAATAAAGAGGATACAGGAACATTTATTCCTCCTCCTTATGGCTTGGCTGTTCTTTCTCACAATTATTTTGTTTTTTTCAAAATATGCCGCTTGTAGAAGTAGCCCAACCCATGCACCTGACTGCAGAACCAAGCACAGTTTGTTGTATTTTCAAATAAACCTCCTTGTACTTTCAAATGCTGAGCATTCTTTTGGAAATGAATTTACTTGCACATTCAGAAAAAAATGCATTGGAAAACATACATATAGTTTCAAGTATTTGAAGAATCTTTCCAACCCTTATTACCTTGCTTTCAATTAGCATAAAATAATTTTGCACTTTCGGTTATTTCAACCATATCAGATAAGTCTTACCACTCTTATCTGAGAAGGAACCTTGTAGAAACAAGTATGTTCCTTACTAAAAGGGATGTGTCCTCAACAGAGAATAGTTCAGGGAAAAAAAAATAGGAAAAAAACCCCAACAATAAAAAAAACCCACACACCACAACCCAGCTACCAGCCACCTCTTCATCAATATCTCATTATATGAAGGGAAAAACATAAAATGGAGGTAGGCAAACCATTTTTCTAGTTCTCCAGCCAAGTGCTGCATGAGTGCTTTGTTTTCAAACACAGCCCTCAAAATAATTAAATTATTTTGTGCCAAGTACTCTAAGGACCTGCACCATGGGTAATTATTTACCTGTTCTCAGTTACACATCATGAAAGATATATCTCTACAAGTCAGGCAGGAACTCCCAGCTCAGATCTTCAACTTCAAAGCTACCTTTAAAATCCCTGGCACTTGCAGAGGCATCTACTACAAGTTCATAGAAATAGATGCCTTTACATGATAAGTCTATCAATGCCTTCTAAAGCAGAAATATAAAGGGAATTATATCTCTGGAAGGTAATTAATACTGTAGTGACCTCAGTCCATGGAGAGTAAGGTTATCAAAGCGGTGATCATGGTAGAGCACTCTCCTCCATGCTCTCAAAGACCAATTGTTACTCTTGGACAACTCTTTTCTACACTAACATTTTGCATGATAAAACCACTTTTGAAGGTTGAAACTCAGAGCAGCTATATTTTTAAAAGCCAGGACTTCACAGTAAAGTACAGTAACTAGAAATGGAGGTATATACATCTATTTCAAATATTGCTACTTTCAGAAATATGAAAGACAGTTTAACATCAACTTCATATAGAAATTTATAGCAATGGTTAAAGGGACATACCTAAGACATTGGAAAAGTGCCTCAGCTGGAGTTAATCAACAGCTCTGAACCGAATTTAGGACATACCATCACATCTATCAAGGGTCTGGTGTGAAACTGATGAGTGTTAAAGCTTACAGATTGTTCTGCCAACAAAGATAACTTAAAACATCACTCTTGTCAAAAAGCACAAAACTGTTTCTAAAGTACTTTTTGCCAGTATCCTTAAGTACACATCAGTGTCCCACAAGAAAGACAGCTTTAAGAAGAATCTGGGAGAGGCAGGGAAGACAAAGGAGGATCAGTTCCCTCAAACTCTGCATGACACCAGCAAGGAGCTGCCAAGAAACCACTCTGCTTGCAGCACCTTCATTAAAAGGCCTAGATAGCTGCCAAATTACCCTCAAAGAGAGGTTATCTTTATCTGCCAGAGTGGTAAAGAAAATTAATAATCCTTTTATTGTGGTAAGCATGTAAGACAAAGGAGGTTTGTGGGGGGTGTCTAGTTATCTTGCTGATTATCTCCCCTCAGCTGCTCGATGCCCTGCACAAGTAATACCTGCCCAGAGATTACAAACCTCCTGAGTTTCACCTTTACAACAGCAAGTGAACAGAACAACAGAAACACCTGTCCTGTCTTACCTGCTCGCTTGACCACAGAGCCAAGCTGAAGGCAGATGGGTGCCATCCATCCCCTGGCCACCAGGAGAGCACCTGGAAGGAGCAGGCATGTTCTCTCTCCAAGATAGGAAAGCAAGCCCAAATTGTAGTGTTTCAAGGTAAGGTTTTTGTGGCTTTTAAGGATTTTTGGTACAGACAGACTTCAGCGTTTCTGCTGAAGGACCAAGCTGCACGAGACCAAGTGTCTCTGGCAACCAGACTTCACTGGAAAGTCCCCAGCAAAGTGCCATGGCTCCAAAGACAGTAGGCACCATTACCAGGTCAAAAAATTGCAATAAACACTCTCCTTTGCTCACCAGCACACTCGAATGTGAAAAGGACTGACATCACCCTTTTACAAGGAGCACACCGGTTACTTTCAAAGTGAAGCTGACCACATGTTGACCTCCAGTTACACTGCCCAGAATGAAAAATCAGGACAACTGTTTAAGACACCAAATGACATCACTTTAACTAATGAAACCTGTCCATCAACATAATTCACTTAAACACTTGTCACATTCAAAGCTGCTTTAAAGTTACTTTGAAAGGATTTATGTGAACTGTCCCCAGCTTTCTTCATCAAGCTAAGGTACAAGAATCCCTTCACTTTCTGTATGGGTTTATAAGAAATGAAACACAAGGGCAAACACAAGGACAAAATTAACTTACTGAGTATTTTTATTTCAAAATGTGTGTTGCCTAGAAAATATATTCCTTGTTTTTTTTTTTTTTACCACTGAGCCATTAAAAATAGTTCTAAGTATGACACACTGCTTCTGTCCAGACATGAAAAGACTTAATAAATTTTGCTGACACTGGCCTGGATTTAGTTTTTTCCTTTTTTTTTTTTTTTTTTAATATCACATGCTACCACCAAAGATTTAAAAAATAATCAACAAACCCTAGAGCTCACTTTTTTCACTTAGCACTGTCATGTTTTTAAACATCACCTTACAAACTTTCCTTTTCAAAATATGGATTGAGGATAGTGTTATCTTACAACTACCTATGTGACTACATGACTGCATAAAATACATATATGGGGGCTTGTTACAAACAGTATGATATAATGGACTGGTACATGTGAATTGATGAGAAGAGACCAGTTCATAAAAAGATTTGGCTTCATGAAAATTTGCTGATTTAAAGCAAGTGTTGGTCTTAATGCTCACATCAAGAAATCTTGGCATGCTAAAAAGAAAAAACAAATACAATTGCTCATTAGGACCTTCTTGTCCCAACTCCAAGCCTGCTTTGTCCTAAGAGAAAGCAAAAAACCCCAAACCTAGCCAACCTGCCCTAAAAAATCCCAACCATACAACTCTCTTTTGGCTTAAATCACCCAAAGTATCATGTTCTTCCCTGCCAATATGAGTGCAATAACTACAAAACAAATGCCTGTTTTTTCCAGTGTTTAAATCAAGATTCTCTGAGATAAATAGATAAATAACAACAAAACAAAGGGTTTTGTTCTCTCTTCAGCACAGAGGCAATAAAATGCCTGTTTTCCATTCACCCAAGCTTCCGAAAACTATCTTCCCAGTGCTTTCTTTACAGACTTTACACAAAGCAAACCGAGAGTGGTATATGAAGCTTTGCCACCGTGTGCAGCTGCCTGCCCTTAGCACAATCCCTGAGCTCCCTGTCCTTGCCAATCCCTCAGCTAAATATTCTTCCCAAGAAGGTTTAGTTTGGGTCTCCAAACAACAACTCCTCGTGGCTGTTACTAAGCGCTGTCAGTTTGCTTTGCCTCCTCACATAAAATCCCCAAATTCTCATGCCTGCTACCTTTCTGCAGCATCTCAGCTGCCCTACACCTTCCCTTCTGAAAATGCTCTGCCAAGCTCAGTAGATTCAAGGAATTTATCTCTCGGGACCACTTGATTCAGCTGCACAGATCAGTGTGAGTTATCAGAAAGGCTGCTAGGTTAAAATATTTAAATCATTCTCCACAATTCCGCACGTCTGACTCACATATGCAGAAGCTTTGGAATGTATGGCCCAAAGTTTGCAGTGAGGCAAACCTGAAACTACATGAGAAGTGCCCTGAAGCCATCACCCAGAAGAATACTGCTTTTCCCATTGTGTTATTTCATTAAAAACGGTTACAAATCCAACACTTAAAACACACTCAGGGCCATGCATCCTGCAGACAATAATCCTTTGGAAGCTACCTCTCAGGAGTGCTTCAGTTACAATACTACTTAAGGATGTTGGAAGTACATGTTTTAAACAAAAACCTACTGTAAAAAACGTTTTAGTAAGAAATGCAAAACATGCCCTGTCTTCAGACCAATCTTTGGGATAAATATGATATCCTGCCTTTTAGATGTGGATCTTCAGGGGTCAGGACAGTCTGGCAGACAGTGTTTATTTCTTTGTATCAAATGGCCTTATCTCACTTAAATATTTTTCTAAAATACAGCATGCAACAGTACACTAAGCAAAGGGAGGCAGAAAATAGCATAATGGGAGCTCAGTAGTCAAGAGCATACTAAAAAAAATCACATAGATAAAAGGAGAGATTATTATTTTGGACAATTAATGGTACTTTAAAATCAATTCTATGAACTTTCCTCCAAATGTTTAATTTCTTTTTATACTGTTACTGGCACTGAAATAAATGCACTGAAATAAGAAATTTTGCCTCAAGCCCAAAGCTCCCCCTTGAATAATTCAAAAGCAAGAAGATCACAGTGGATTAATTAAAGGGCCCTCCCTCTGTTTCTTTATTTTTCCCATGTTGCTGTTACAGGACAGTATACCTCTGTGAGGAGTTAAGTAATTTTGTAGCATCTATGCTGCTTCCATTTTCTTTGGCAACGCAATTATATCATTGTGACTCTGGACTAGCAATATTGACAACTGAAATGCACATAGTTTTTTACATAATCGCTATCAGCAAGATAAACTTCTTAGCACACTCATATTCCGTGATTTCTTTCTCGGCAAGAACTAGAAAAGGCAAAACTTCCACAGCCACCTTTACTCTTAACCTCTCTCCTGAATAGGCTGATGGATTGTGAGGCTCTAACATCTCAGAGAAGTTAGGGATTTCACAATTTATAGAGGACAAGCGCTTGCAGATTCTGCTGTTGGACCTTTTCTTTCAGCCTGGAAGGCATAACATATTTTACCCCAGCTAAATCAGACTAATTAAGAAGTTCTACCCCACCCCACAAATCCTGCTTCTCCCATGCCTGTAGAGCACTTGAGCTACAAGAAAAAGTACAGTGCCTATTTCAAATGAACTGCATATGCACAACATAAAAACTGCAGAAATAAGTTGATGTGCTGTTTTGAACTTGGTAAGTCAGTGCAGCAACTGGGAATCTACAACACATAATACTACATGAGGAAACTGCCCATCAATTTTGCATGTCACCATTAGTTTACCTGTCTACTAAAATACGTATCCCATACATAATGTAAGTAATACAGGGGCTCCTGGGAAGCCACACTGGATATTCCTTATTGGTTATCCCCTGTGGGATGCTGGCATTACAGGGAATGTAAATCAAACACTTGTACCTTACAGGCACTACAGAAGATGTCATGTGAGCCTGTGTAAGAATGGCTTTTAAAGTAGCTAAAATTTCACTTTTAAAGTAGCTAAAGGAGCCTGCAGAGATAAAAAGCTACCAGCAACACCACAAACATCCAAGTCTGCCAAGTCTACATGGGTAGAAATGATTCTGACAAGATGAAACTGCCAAATCCTAACGTAAGACAAGCTGCTGTCCCGGCTAATTTTTCTGAGCAGATCTACTGCCTTTACCAGGATGACAGTGAACCTGAAAAACCCATCACGGCCTTCTGTGCACTTATCAGTTTTAACACCTGGAGAAGAGGGGACATTAAGAGTTGGAGAGGGAGATGCAGGCAGATCCTTCCAGCTTTGGCCAGGTCAGGCAGCACTGCTTTGCTGAGTGCTGCAGTTAATCTGTAGGACAGAGAAGATATGGATCCTTTTTGTAGCAGTGGCTCTGCTCTTTTCATACTTTGTTATGGGTCACTACAGCTTTACTGTGTTAATTGACCATTACCCTGATTTCCAGTCATTACTGAGAATTCTGAGAATTTCAAATTAATCTGATCAAACAGAACATACCTTGTGAAAGTAAACACTCATTGATCTGCTTTAGTCTCCAGGGCATATTTTAGGCAGCGCAGGCTCACACAGATTCTTTGATACTTCAGACATATTATTTCTTAGAGAATGCTTTGCACATTTTCAAATTTGTATTTTTTAATGGAATAACTGGAACTCTGTCATGACAAATTCTACCTTTTAATGCATTACGGGCCACCACCATTACCACCAAATAATCCTTTCACCTGCACTAAATATGGAACTTTCTTTTTACCCTTGTATAAATTATTTAGAATAATTACAGCATAAAAGAGACAGAGGAAAAAAGTCTGCTGTGCCTCTTTTAGATGTATAAGGGCCACACACAAATTTCAGGTGTGTATTCTAACCTCCCCATACATAAAAATAATCTGAACACCCCATCTGTGTTTCCTGTTTTTGTTGGACAACTCCTTGGATTCCTCAGACTATTTTAGACCTTAGACAGGTTATACCAGTATAATTATGTGAATTATGGGTACAGGGGTTTTTAACCAGTGTATATGTGCTACTGTGAGCCATAAATCATTGCAGAAAAGATAATTTGGTTTTGTCTCCCAGCCTGGAGTAAGATACTCCAATCTATCTAAGCCCATACTGACGGAAGGAATGTTTCCAACAATAATTAAAGAAGACAAAAATTTCTTCTTTTTAAATGGAAAGACCAAGGTCTTGAGGGACAACTTCCTTGCAAGTACATCAGGTATAAGCCCTTCATATCAAAGCCCTATTATTATTGTTAAACACTTTTATTTTAATAGCAGCAACATGGAGATACTGCTCATAGGTTACAAACACTCTAACATGCAGAGAAACCTCCTGCTTTATTTTGCACAGTCCGTCCTCAGCTCAGCTCTGTGAGCCTGCACAGTACAGGAGCTTCCAACAGTGGCTCCTCCATGACTCAGCCAGGAACACTTGTTTACTCTGCACCTGCACAATTGTTTGTGGCACAAAATAGAGGAAAGAACTGATTAAAGAGCAAAGGCAAAAACAAACTTTTAGGATGCTTTGATGACACATAGGTGACAAAGATCCCAGCAAAGGTGACAACACAGACATGAGAAACACACTGAGTTTTGAATGAATAACCCTGATGCACAACGCTTGCTTGGACAAGAGAAAAACAGCAGGTTTACAGCATTTCTAAGACAACTCCAAGTTCTCTCAAAGCATGGTGAAAAAATAAGAAAAGGCTGTGGGTGGGTCCTATTTGGTCAAGATCCATATATTCCTTAGCTAGTCCAATCTCAGTGACTGTTTTGTCAGAGTCCCAATAGGAATGCTGGAGCACACGCTCACCTCCTGAGCATAGGAGATGAGACCTCGTCCTTATGACTTCACTGCTGAATTCAGAGCTCCCACTTCTGTCAATGAAGCACAGAGAGAAAGGGTGGCCAGGACATGAGCTGGCACAAGCTGTCTACCTGGTCAGAGCAGCACCATGAAACTTCGCCTTCAGAGGCCCAAACTGCCCAGGGGCATCCACCTGAGGGTGTCCTGTCACTGCAGTGTTTACACTTCTTTTACTGTTTACTGTTATGGGGCTGTGTTTACAAAGTCACTGTGGGAGATTTTTTCTAACTGACAGTCCCCAAAGAGTTAAACTGCAAAAAAGGAACAGCCAAAGGAGAACCTGCATTCCTCAGAACTTAAGAGGTACAAAAACTAGATGGCTGCACTTTTAGATGCCCAAACAGATGGGAAAGGAGGCTTCCCAATATTACAAAAGGGGTCTCAGACCTCTATGAAACTGAAGATCCACAAGTGGAATATGATAAATTTTTGTTCAAGCCAGCAAGTACCGTGAGAACAAAAGCGAACTGAGGACTTCCAACCCACTGTAATTTCAATGTCTCTCCATGCACATCAGGCAAGAATCATGTTTTTCTAAAATGAGATCTACCCACACTAGCACATGTGAGTACATGTGAGTACAGGATGCAAGAGAAGGGCGAGGATCCATTGTTGTCTTTTTTGAGCATGAGAATTTTCACAAATAGCCAACAATGCTGCATTCCTTTTTAATATAAAATTAATTGGCACCATCTGGGACTTTCTTTACCATCTAAGTTTCCAAAGCTTCACCAGCTTCACAGACAGTACAGTGCAAGATGCTTGTTTGGAAATGAAGTATAAATACTGCTCTGCAGGCTCATACAAAAATGCTTAAGCCCAGCCTTAAACTGAATTGCACTCACAGAAAGCTGCACCTTACTAAGCCTGGACTAGACAAAATTATGGGCCTTTGAATTCCAGCAACATGAACTCTTTAACTGTCATAAACAAATACCCTCACTTGTTTTTAACTTCATTTTCTGGTTCCTCTCTCACAGGTTCCCATATTATACTTACATGGGGTCACAGCATCTCTCTGATAATAGTCCTCAGACTCAGAAGGGAGTCTCCAAAACTTAGATCTAAATGTAGATCTTCTTATCCTGCCTATAATTGCATTGAGACAGGACATACTTTTCTTTTCGCCTATAACCCTACACATGCCATAGATGGTAGATTTGTACTACTATCAGAATACTCAAAACAGAGGCAGATCAATATCACCACTGTACATTTCAGTTCCTTCCAGCTGAAAGGAGTCAGTCATATCCTTGAACTATGAAGACATATGAGTCACCTAAACATACAAGTTTCTCATCTCATGACCATGCCAATGATTAAAATAACTGAAATGGGAGAGGAGGAGTGTTTGAGGTTGAAAAAAACAATTTATTCTTCCTCTTTGCAAAGCACAAACATAATTTTCTACCAATAAAAATACTGCAAACTGTGTCCTTGTTTACATTTCTTATAGCGAGATAACACAATGCTGACCACGCTGCCCTGAAAAAAAATTTCATGCAAATTAAGTCAGCATGGAGATTTTCTACATATGGCTTTTGTTTACCATGAGACCTGGGCCACTCATTCACCTTTGTGAAGCACCACTTGCATGACAATTAATTTTTGGTCAGAATTAACACTATTACTGAACTTCTTAAAAGCAATTAGTTAGGTAAGACCTGGGACCTGAAGCCATTGAGCAGCAGAGACCATCCACCTGTATTTGTGTCCTAGACAAGAAGGTGTGGATTAGCTACAGGTTCTTGTTAAAAGCTGAGTTAACTTTTGGGATGAAAGGTGAACATAAGTTAGAGAAAGATACTGGTTCAGGAAAGGCACTGCCTCCTTCATCTACCTTCTACAAGACCTGCATAAAAAGGTAGCAAGGCAGTGACAAAAGTTAGTGTTGTGACTTGTAGGCACAATTGACAACACCTCTACAACATCTCTGCTCTGCACAAGGGCTGAGGTAAAGTCTAGTACTGGCAGTAGCGATTTGGCTACAATGATGTTCAAATCTGGAAGAAATGACAGGACTAGGATGGCAGTTCAGCCCAGCAAATACCAGCACAGAATAAAACCTTCTATCAAAGCCTTATGAGGTTTCCTTTAAATCTAGAATTAGAAAGGGGTGTTGACCTAGAATGAAGTATAATATTGTAACTGGGTTTAGGGTTGGGGCTCAAGCCAGCAGATATTGATTAATCGCAGCTTAGAAAGTGCCTCTGGGTTAACTTGAAAAATGTTGTTGGTTTAAACCATCTGACTGCAGAGATCTGTGGGATAAGGAGTATGATAATGTTAAGATTAGGAGTGGAATTAGGGTTTGAGAATACTCTGTAAGAGGTTGATAAACTGCATCATCTTGTTTCAGTATCAGGGAGGGCCCCATGGTGTGATAAAGGTGCCACATGATAGGACTTCCCACACCCTTAGCAAGCCCAACACTGCCTGGTATGCCAGCCCTTCCCTGTCTATATTCTCTGTTGACCAAGGCTTCCCAAGGTGTACAGGTGCTGTCAGCCTGGTGTGTTCCCAGTCCCTCGGGATTACTGTGTCTTGCGTACAGGCAGCGCAAACCTGGCACTCCTGACATGGATATATTTCCTGCACCACACAGCACGGTGCGTACACACAGTGGATGGGGTGGAGGAGAGGGACTCAAACAAGGAAAGCATCTGTCTGAAAATGTCCAGGTTTTACTGTCTCTGTTTTCCCCTTCATTTGCAGCAGAGCTGACATATTGGAAATATATCAAACACTAAAAGCTTCTGGCAACCAATGTCTCTTCACAGATGAATTTTTAAAAACAGTAGGTCAAATCTGGGCAGCAGGTTGGTCCTGCCAAGGAAATCAAAAGCTAAATCAGCCAAATATACCAAGAAGCAGCACAAAAGCTTGTCTGTGTCTTCCCCACTGGCTTTGCCAATGATGATTTTGGCAGTACTTTTTAGCACTTACCCTGTTCCCAGTTCTTGGGAATCAGTGTTTGCCACATTACTCAGCATTTTCCAAGCTAGAGGGAGGGTGCTGGATTGACCTTGGTTACTTTACATTACAGAAAAACTTTACACCTCTGTGTTTTAATCACAAAATATTCTCACCCAAGTTGGTGATTAATGGTGAAAAGTTCCGTTTTAGTGGCAGGCAGACAATGGACCAGACAACAACAGTTTTTGGAGGAGAAACCATATAAATGCTTTTCAAGGACAAAATAATTTTTAAGACTGGAGACTACATAGTTAAAAACTTTAAAAATCAGTATTAGTAGCACACAGTCCATCTCTACCATTTTCCAATCTTGTGATGTAGAGAATGCAGGGGAGGCAAGAACAACAGTTCTCAATTCAATAAGCAAACCTGCTTCAGCATTCACTACAAACTGTGGAGGAAAAAGCTTCACAGTGAGTCTTGCCAAGAGGGACTTAAAATAATTGAGCCTCATGGTCACAAGATCACACACTACTGTTGTGAAACAGTCACTGGGTAAATAAGGGTGTAGCCTTTAACATTTAACCACGGCTGGGGGGGGCGGGGGGGGGAGGAGAATAAGAGAAAGCCACATGCTTTAAAGATGGTCTTTATCCCTGAAAAGGTATTAAGTCAAGGAAAAAAGACCTTGCAAATGTGCACTCATGTCAAAAATACAGCAGAACAATGTTGCCATTCTAGTCCTCTCAATGCAGTAACAACACTGGTTAGGGAATAAAGGTAGGGAATAAAGCCTGCAGCACATAATTTAGGCAAAAACAACAACAGAAATAAAAGAGATTTCCAAGGGACGGAGGAGCAAAAGTTAGGATGATGTACAAATGACTGCTGACCTTCCATTTACTAAGATAAAGTCACAGAAGCAGTACGTGTCTGGAATGATATAAAATTATTAATAAAATATGATGAAGAAATAAAATATAAGATGCTGATTTTAAAACATACAAACAGGCAGGTACCTCAGACTAGCAGAGATATTAACAAAGGCAAATGAAAAGAATGCCATTCCATGGCCTTAACTGCTGGAACCCGTTGAATTTTCTTATTGCTTTTGTATTTCAGGGATGTTTACATCAGTGTACCCAAAGGAGTTCAGCAAAGTTTTCCAGATTTATCTTTTACTGTTTGCAGAAATCAAGAAAGAATTTGCAAAAGAATCACTTCCACAAAGCCACTGTCTTCAGCTCTGTGTATACAAAGGTCTCATCTGCCTCTGCACTAAGTGAAACTTGTACTTAACAATCTAACTTCAATTGTCACCAATTCACAGCATTTTGCCAAAACAGGGGGAAAGGAAGAATGTATCCCATCAATCTACATTTCTTCTAGACTGTCTGGAACAGCTTGCACGGGGGCTTAGCTTGCCCCCTCTGGAGCAGGCGACTGGGTGTCAGGGAGAGGCAGAGGGAGGAGAGAGCAAAGCACCTGCGCCCACAACTCAGCAAGAATGGCAGTGGCAGGGGCTTGAAGGGCAGAGCACTGCAGCCAGCCAGACCCTCCCCATCACAGGGTAGCAAAAGAACATTTCATTCATTCTCCCTCTGGCCTCTGCTTCTCTGAGGGAGGGAGGAAAAACAAAGGCATTAAGCATCTGGCATTACTTCTGATGCAAGGAGCATGCAAAAGCATCTCAAAGTTACTTCCTCTCCGGACTCCCAAGAGTTCCTCTCTACTGTTAACCCAGCAGAACTGAAGCATTTTAGTGCGGTCTTTTTTTCTGATAATGTGTTAATGTGTTCTGATGCACTATTTGGGATATTCTTCTAGTCTCAGCTTCCATTATGACACTCAATTTCTGTGGTGTACTAAGCTCCTGGTCCTTAGATATGACTTGCATTTATGAAAAAGCACTATAAATGGCCCGATCCCCTTGTACAAGTTAGCATGATATTTTTCAACCTGTATTAAATTCTCAGATTATTTATGAGTTAAACCAATTACACAATTTCTTTTCAACCACAGTTATTAATACCTCTGTCTGTAATAAGAGCTCACTGGGCTCTAAAACATGCACAGATTGCTCTGGAGGGTAATACCTTCAAATGATTATTCACAGTAGCCCAGATAACATTAAAGAACTTGTCACAATTAAAATTCATAACCTATATTTCCGAATTTCACAACTCAGGTCAAGAACTGCAACCATAATGATCACCAGTGAAATACTGGTGTCCTGACTCACTCCATCCAAATAAGCTACTCTTATAAAAGCACTCCTGTGCTTCAGGAGGGGAGGGTGGCAAGTGAAGGAACTGATAAGAAATAATTACACTAATAACCTGCTAATGAAAAGGTGAATTAATTGAAACATACCGTGAAGTATCCAAGAGTACACAATATAATTCAACAGATGTTTACACTAGAAGGCTGACTATCCAGTGCAGGGATTAAATCAGATTGTGATATTAATGGCACATCCAATGCTAAAGTTGATAATGGATTTTCTGTTGCCTACTGTCAAACTTGAAATAATACTGCACGTAATTTTCACAAGCAAACCATATAAAAGGACCAGGGAAATCAGAAAATGACACAGCCAGAATCACACAGAACAATAACACAGAAAACAGAGTTGATTTTCTCATTGACAGAACTATCATATAAACTGCCTACTACTGTACCTTCATGACATCTTTATAGGAGTGAATGGCCTCAACTTCCTCTTTGTCATCATCATCATCCTCCACTCCTTCATCCAGAGCATCATATCCTTCATCCCTACTCCCATCTGTTTCTGTGGCATTAGTCATGTAGTCAATAAGCTGTTCCAGTGGAGGACTTAATTCCCTCTCTTCATTTTCCTTCAAACCATAGTCCAGGGCTTTATATATAATAATCCCTAGTGATTCAATAACCTGTAAAAACAGAGAAAGAAATATATATTAATGCCATTTACATGAGCGAATGGGTCAAGTGTGGAACAACCTTTTCTGGTGTTTGTATAACAATCCCACCTGCTGAGAAGGCAATAAACATCAAAATCAAAGAGAAAAATGATCTGCTAATATCTAGAGTAGCACTTGAGTAATACAGCACAGAACAAGCAAGAGCAGATCATACCACATACCTACCACTTTCTTATTTCAATATTTGAAATAAAAATTCAACATTTAAAAACCAAGGAGGACCTTTTAAGATTATTTTCCCTTTTTCCTTCTGATATTACAAACCTCAAAGTAACATTACTCTACTTTGTAAGACTATATTGCACGCACATGATCTTTTTTTGTGGGCCAGGTGGGAAGAAATTAAAAAGAAACACTAAACTAACATGAAATGCCTTCCTCCTCCTACAGCTTAATGACACGTGGAAACTGCCTTTCAGTTTGTGTCTCTTCATTGACCTGAGATGTGTCTGGACACAGCTGTGCATGTCCCAGTATTATTCATTGAGCACTGGGACAGCAGCCCACAAGAACTCCTGTGCCTGTTGCACAGCTGTGGAGGTACACATATACCACTGAAACTACCAACAACTGTATTCCATAATGATGAGGTGGTACCTCAATTTTTCATTGAATTGAGGCTTCTTATTTGTGCCCCGTCAAGAGCAAAGCAAACCAATGACCTCTTTCTTACTCAGTGTGAGCTAGGAAAAGATTGTCATGGACATCCTGCAATGCTAAATGCACATTTTCTCTCTTGGCATTAATTATTTTCCTTATGAGAAATACCGAACCTTCTGGAATTTTAAAGATGTAAATAGATGGCATTTCAAACTGAGGAGTTTGAAAATGGGTATTAATGAAGAAGGAAGGGAAAATGGGATTGCAATAGAAAACCACAAGAAGGTAATGTCACTGCTGGAAGATCCTTGTCTGACAACGGAAGTAGGACTGGAGTTATTGCATGTAATCTCTGATCTTCCTTGTGTGGTGGGATAGATATCATGTCACACAAATTAGAAGACTCCAGTGTAGGAGTAGTTGGCACAGCAGCGACTTTAATAACAGGAGCATTTCTAAATATACTAAACCTTGTCATCAAATACCATTTTCTCTAATTTGTCTTTCAGTACGATCCTGGTTGACACACTTTTTACTGCAGAGTTTTGAAATTCTGTTTGGGTAAATAGGACAACACAAAGGAATTCTTGAAACATTAAGTTTTACTCTAGCTGCTTACTTATTTCAGCACAATAAAGTATTTTTGGTCTGAGAGGCTGGAGGCTAGCAAAGACTTAAAATCGTTTCCCATTAGTTTATCTATACGAACAATTTAATGATTGCTGTAGTCTGACAGCTTTACATTTGTGCACCTCATTCCTCTGTTGGGATTACTTTGCAGTGCAAATTCACTTTCCAAGACAGTGGCTAATAAACAAAAAAAAGTAATTTAAAACCCAATATATAAAACACATTCTTTTAAAATTTATTTCAAATAATTTTGGTAACTTGGTTCAATATAAAATTTTGCACATGCTATTCCCTTGAAATGTGTTTATACATATTTATTAAAAAGTGCAGTTAGGGAAAGTGATTAGGCAAATTAGTGAAGAAGAAAAACCTGTATATGTTTTATCAGTTCAAAGAGGAGCTTCTGACTTGGGAAGTGCTACTGAGACAAGAAAGTATGTCAGGAAGGTCTCACTGCTTTCTTGCTCAGTTCTCATACCCTTCCCCTGACTTCTGCCATGACCCACTTTGGAGACGGGACAGCTCTAAAAGATTAATTAATTTAATCTAAAATATTAAATTTATATTTGTAGTATATCTTGCTCACTTCTTAGGGAAGCTGTTTTGTAATAACTGTCTTGTAAAACTTGTACTGTTAAAAAAAGGTATCTGAAAATGTGGAAGTCACACAAAGTAAAATACAATAATTCCAATGGTAGACGTGTTTCCTGTAACTCAGGTTCTGAGTACAATCCCAACATATACCCCCCTTCAGCAGCTGAAAGGGAACAAAGAATACCAGTTTGAAGGAAACTGAAATAAAAATGAAGTATAACTGAAAAATCACTTTGATACTTTGAGCACCTGTGAATAAACACAAAGTAATTTCTAACTTTAATAAAAAGCACATTTGAAAGGGCTTAGCATACATGAAGACTGAAATGTCCATATCAGATGCAAAGAAAATTATGTCTTGTGCCATGCAGTAACGGCTGCTGAACACAGCTTCTGGATTTTGCTACCAAAACTTCAAAAAAATAGAAGAGGGGGTGGATAAAGAAAGTGCACTCTCTCTGCCTTATTCTGTTTGGGAAGAGGATTAAGGCATTCAAAAGCACCATGGCTAAAACTGGATGACAGCTGCTGCTTTCTTTGATGTATCAGCAGTGGGGTTTTGCAGCTCAGTAATATGATTTGTGCGTTTTTATGTACTATGAACAGATTTCATAATACATGCAAAGCTGACACAAGACGAAAGCTTGTAACAGCACCAAGTCAGAGCTGTAGTTCAGTCTCTCAGCTCCTTATTTAGGAGAAGTGATTAAAAACACATTTACTCATTGTCTGTCTGTATCACAGATTCTTCTTGCTGAAAGACAAAGCAGCAAACAACTAAGTAACTTTGCTTTGATTCACATTGAAACTGAAAACGTTCAGTGCCTTTCAGTAGTATCAGTTTACCAAGGATCCTGTAAACCCCACAACTACCATAGAAATATCAAACAAAAGTCACAGAATTGTGAACACCTCTTCCCATGGATAAAACTACTAATGCAACTTCATACAAATAAAATTTTTAGGTCTATATAAATAGAGACAAAATATACAAGTAAACTGATTGCTGCTTCAGCGCATGAGTGCTCTCACTTTGCCTGTAATACAAATCAAATACAAACAAAAAAAAGGAAAGCTATTCACAGCTGAATGGATCAATTGATAAATAAGAGGGGGTTTTGAGTTGGATAATCAGGGAGTGTCACTTTTAAAAAAAAAATTTAAAGCATCAATTATTTACAAAGAAATCACACATTCTAAATTCTACTGTTGGCCAATTTAGCACAAAATAAAAACTTCTGGCACCTAACAAGTGAAAAGTACTGATACAGTTTTCAATTATACATGAAAATAGAGATATATTAAGAAAAACAAGGGTAAGAATGGACCTAGCAAAGCTTTTTTAAACCACAAAGTTGCACACTGACACCCCAAAACAACTCCATAACACTGAAATAAGTGTCATCACTAATACTAAGTAATGCTGCTCAACTCAGGTGAAATCTGAATTGTTCCTGATTGATTTAAATTTCAGCAAAGGACCTGACCTCTGGAAATCAATCAGTAGATAAATTTAAAAAATAAACAATGCAGTCTGCACTATTAAGCTTTACACCTTCTCATCAAGTTATTTTGAAAGTCACGTCTCCAGACCAAAAAAAAAAAATCCAACACACAAACATTTTCCACAGACTGAACTTGTACTTTGCTATGCTGAAATCATTAGTGAAAGGGCAATTTTGTCCTACCGTGAGCATTCCTGCAGTTTCTACGCCAGTCTGGACTCATATTATATGGCGGTTTTAGATTAGATTGTGTTAAAGTAGCTGGAACACTTTGGCTTTAAGAACAATATAAAAACAATATCCACATGCTCCTTTCACACACGTAGCAAAACCAAAACCCAAATTATTCAGATTCTTTTCATATACAAACAAAGCCCAGAACTTTCCATTCTGTATACCTTCCTCCAACACACTAAGGCATGCCTCTTGGACAGGGGTTCATTAGTGTTTTAAGTTTTTCATATGAACCAAATTATGCTCCTCCAATGAACTCTGCCAATTTAACATTCTTGAACTCTTCAAATATACAGCCCTTGTACAGGAACCAAAGAGGTTTGATACTTGCAGAAGTGCAATTATTGCAAGTACTTCACTTTGAGAAAAAGCCTTTTCCCCCCCCTCAACATACACATCCCCCTAATTCTTGCTGAAGCGTGGATGAGAACAGGCAGAATCCACATCTCATGGCACACACAATGGGGCACTGTCTGAGCTTTCATCCCCTTCCTAGGCCTGCCTCAATTTTTAAACAAACAAAGCCTAAGGACAGGCTTGCACTTAAAGCAGCAAAGCACTGTGTTTTAGCTCAAATGCTTGTCCCTCCCTAAAGTTCCCTTCAAGCAAAAGCCACTCAGCTTTTGTGTCTCTAAACTTGGATTAAAGATGCTGTAAAGCTCCAGCTCCTAAGGTGAGCTGACTAACTCTGAACTTTCCCACAGGGACCCTCAGATATGACCACCAGCCACAATATTTGCATTATTACTGCACTTTCATGAATTCCAATATTTTTTTATTAAAAATGTGCAGTACAATAATTATTTTTAAGCTTCCATATTTTGCCCAGATCTCCAACACACTTAATTAAGGAGAACCATTCTGCCTCATAGTAAGAAGCTGAGAATTCAGGGCTGGCACTCCTTCAGGGAGAGCTCCTCTCCACCACCAACTCTGCCATCACACATGGTATTAGGCAGCACTTAGTCAATCTGTAAAGACCAACCTGTCCTAATGTGCTGACTTTAAATTAGCCTGCCAGGAGCTCCACACGATGCTTTTGACACTGTAACATGTGGTATAAACATAGGCACAGAGATCCTTGAAGTCAAGAGTTTGGTATCTTAAATTTTCTATGCCATGTTAGAAGACAAACACAAGTTTTTGTGCTCAGTTTTCTGTAATATGGTCCAAAGGACCGGCATGTTAAAATGTTATGTAAAACCAACTTGTTCCTCTCTAGCTAGATGACAGAGGGTGAAAGCTTTTGCTCTGGGTCTCATTTCCATTTGTAACAAAATAATTTTTTGTTTCTTCAATTCTGGAACTGAAAAAGATGAGGCTTTTAGGAAAGGTGAGCAAATAAAGGTGTTAGGATATACATTTTTTTGCTTATTTAGCTCATCCTGAGGTGTCCTACATAACTCTCAGGAGCACCTCATGGAAGACCATGTTTAAATAGGACACTATGAGAGGTGTGCTGCTGTCACTGTACACTGCGGGTACATTAATGTAGTTTTCACCACAGCATTCCCAAGTGGAAATGGGGTAGCATTACCCAGGTTTTAATGGCAGGGGACGTTGCTAAATTTAAATATGACCTTCACTAAATTAGAGCAACGTGCAACAGGACTGTCAAATGAGAACAGTGAAAAAACTTCCAAGTGCTTCCAGGAAAGCAGCAAGGATTTGGACAACTTCCAATGAACCAAATGAATCATTCATTTCCAAAGAATACAGACATAAGATAGAGAATTCTTTAACTTCTGGGTGATGTTGGTTTGCAACTGAAAAAACAATTGCTTTCTGCAATATAATGAGCCTTGCTTTTTAAGTCAAAGTAGAAATGAAAGCAAAAAAATAGAAAATCAGTATGTCAGGTCTAATAGAAAATAAATATGAGACAGAATTAAATAAATCCTTTTAATCATATTCAGTCTGGTTTAGATACATTCAGAGTTAGGAAAATTTCTCTACCATATTCAGAGATCTTTTCCAAAATGGTTTTATATCCTGAGTCTTTGAATGCACTAAGTGGGCAGACAGACCTACTTACTGAATTCTTTGTACTGTTCAGGTATGTGTTAAAGAGATTCAGTGCAAGAACTTTTGATCAAAGACACAGAACAAGCCTAAAACATACAAAGAAGAAGCTAGCTTTTGTTTGTTTGTTTGGTTGGTTGGTTTATTCCCCTCAAAGTGAATATGTGAAAATTGAAGCAGTTAAATGCTGTTGGATACAGTTGCCGCAAGGAGTGTAGCACTAATGTAACTATAAGTTTATTGAGGATCAAGTGTAATACAACTCTTCTTATTCAAAGGTTCTGATAATTATAAACGTGATTTTTAGTTGTTAAAATTGCACTATATATATTATCTCAGTTGAACTATAATTTATTAGCATAATTAAAAGCAGACTTTTTTCTATTATATCAGTCTCAATTTACATTTTATCTGTAGTGTTTCATTTTAAACACTGAAACAAAACTGTCAATGTTCTTTTAGCTTTTTTTCAGACATTATAATCCCCAATATCATGACAAATCATTACTCTGTTGCTACACACTTTATTCAAGCTGAAGGAATTTCACCATAGTGACTGTTCATACCCAGAGAAAAAAATAAAATTAAGTTCTCTAATTTAACTGTGGAGACTACAGCAATGGCAGAAGCTTCAGTAAAAGAATTAGATGCAATAATTAAATAACCTAGATGGTGAAAGTAATTTGAAAGTTCTAAAATACACCTCTATTCATATCAGGCTTCAAATCCAGGTCATGTTAACCTGATGCCATTTAAATAAGGAGAACATGTTTTTTTATCCTAAGTTAAAGACAGAAAATCCAATCATGTCACAAATTTCTATTCTAGTTCTTTTATTAAATTTTTTAATTTTTATTAAATTTTATTTGATAAAACATAGCTAAACATATACATATAATTTTTTTATAGAAATAGAAAGCAATCAGGTGAACATCCCAGGTGAAGAAACAGAAGGGGCAAAGTCTTCAGCTGACTTCTGAAAACAACCAGGCCACAGAAACATCAGTGGGTTCAAATTGTGTAAGAGACAGAAATTGCCATTTGTCACATCAGCCTTTTGAATAAAGCTTTATCTAGATTACATGAGAGTTTCAGATTAACTGCAGCAAAAGATTTTGCAGTGAGGAAGAGAAGTAAGCAGCTCAAGGAAAACTGGTACAAAGGAGAGTGAGACTAGTTCAGTAGCTCTGATCCTGAGAATTCGTGAGCAACTGGTTTAAGTTTGGCTGACATTGCACACCTGACTATGGTCTGTCAGACAACATATGGAAGATGAATAATAAGGAGCTTACTGGAGCTTTGATTCAGTTCAATTTATGGTAGAAATGAAGCAATGCAAAATCAATGCCACTTTTACTCAAAACATCTAAACAGTTCAACTACTCTACTCAAAGAGTCAGTTTGCATGAATTTTTCAGCCTTCCCCATGGCTTTTATGTCAACCATTACTGCTGCCTGCTACAGGCTTGGCTCCCATTTATTTAATCCAAAAATTAAAGTGAGTAAGCACCTGCTGCAACATAAACGATTTGTTCTCCTCTGAATCAAGAACTTTCTCACACTTATTTTTGCCAAAATTACTGACTACAAAAGCCAAGCAAACAAATTATCAGGACAATGAAATCTATTCTTTTAAATATAAATTCTTGATTACTTAAAGTTTTACATTTCCATGTACATCTTAAAAGCTTTCCAGCAGCAGCTCACAACAGACTTTATAAAAGTTAGGCTGGTTTCACCATATTTGTCAGGGCTATGTCTGCATTTCAAGTGTTTCACAGCTGATGAACTTCACAGAGACAGATGAAGCACCTGAACAAGTTCACACAGAGTGAGGAACATGACAACTCTTCTGGTTTGATTTTAGCTTTTCTCAAACCCATCTTCCTCCATTCCTGAAAAAATACGTCTTTCTGTCTCCTAGCAGACTTCTCTTGTCAGTCAAATTGTCCCAATTCCAAGATGCTATGCATAAAATCAAATATGTCAAGAAAGAAGCCCAAATGTAACCACTCAGCAGGTCCTTTTCAAAATGATGTGCCAAAAAGAGGACTGGTATGTGCTGCTTCCTTCTAGTGACTGGAGTATTCATTACCCCACACAAAGCCATACTCGTTTAGCACGGCTTGTCCTGGAGGTACCACATACTCATAGCAAGTCACATAACCACCCATAAGAAGGTTGTCCTTTCCATCCATGCCGAAGGAGAAACTTCAAAAATGTCTATGGGATGTTGCATTTATCACGTAGCCACGGAAGACAAACCATGCACAGCCACCTCCACTGTCTTGTGGAAGTTCACTCAGCCATGTCTAGGCTTCCTTCCTAAAGAAACTGATGAGAATTCCCACATACAGCCTGTGACCAGAAAGGAATAAATGTGAGGCTCTTACTGAGAGTTTTTTTGCTAGTCATATGTGTAAGGAAACATCATCCTGACATAAGGACATGCCTTGATTATGAAGCATGTGAATTTTCACATAGACTATCATGAAAGTATAAGGAATTACTAATGGGCCAGACACATTAATTATTTAGGTCACATATGATCTCTGAGTATGTCATGCAAAATATTATTGCAGGCTGACAAAGCCTCTGCAAAACTCCCGATTTTATGAATATTCTTCCATGCCCTTTTCCCCATAAAAAGCAACATTGGACACAGGCATTTGGATCTCTCAAATACTTGTCCAAAACTGAATGCCTAAGTGAACATATAATATTTGAGTAACAAGCAAGGGGAGCTACTGCAATATTACCTTCAAGTTCCTGTAAAGGCCTAATTGGAAAGATTGGTATTTGCTAAAATAGTTCACAAAAGCACAAGTAGGCACTGTTGCCAAATTATCTACCTATAAAAAGGCATTAGCTTGACATTATTTTTTTCAGGTCTGAAATTCAGATACAATAATAGTATGGAAGGCTGACTTACCCTACACCAAAAAGCAACAGAATGTGTGGCTGAGACTCAGCAAAAAGCTCAGCACCTGCTTTTAGGGCCACAAAACCCCAGGGAATCCATTTATGAAATGTCACTCACAGATTTCTGTTTTCTTCTGAACAATGAAATCTTCACAGAAGAAATACATATTAAGACACACCTCTATCACACATATAAGATATTGATTTATAAAGCATACAGTTTATAACCTCAGGCATGAAGTACCTTAGCACAAGATATTCTATTAGCTGCCAGCTGTCAAAGTCATCAAAGTGCTGAACTGTGACAGTTTGTTATCCTTAATGGAACAGCCATATTCCTGGATTACAAATTGCTGAGCATTGTTCTACTGCTCTCTGCCAATAATGACAATATCTATGTATTCAAGTACAGTGATAGCATAGATTTGCTTTCAGTCACAGGTCAAAAGTGTTACACTATTTAAAAAAAAAATAAATATCGATTTTATGCTTAGATTAAAAAAAAACAAAAACAAAAACAAACCTACAACAACAAAAACAAAACCAGCCTCCAAAAACTATAACAAAACCAAAGCATTCCTGACTCTGGCTGTCTGCAGAAACCTCCATCACACAGCCAAATTTTCTACAATGCTCAGCACCTGACCTTTCAATTGATTAGATATTATCCAGATAACTTATTTATGCGCTTAAGTGGCAGCCAAGTTACTAGATATCCAGCAACTCATGGAGAGGGATTAATTCCAACATTTCCATCTATATAAGACACACAGGTACTTGGGAACAAAAGCTCATTCCAAAAAAAGCTATATGCATACCAACTAAATAGATTTACTGCCTAAAAAAACTATAATAAGATTATCTGCTCCATTCAGTGCATTTTACACCGCCTGGGAAACTTGAGAGTCTCATAAATTTAGGCCTAAAAGAGGCAATCCTGAGTTTTTCCCACACTGAGACCTTGTTAATGGATGTTCCTGTACAAGCCACTCTCCTGTGGTCAGCCCAAGGAGAAGAGAGGTAGGTAAAGATGTGTATCCAGGGTAACATGGTAGCAAGGGGAAGGGAGAACACCAGACAGAGTGACCTGTCACATCTATAGGAGCTCTAATGCACTCCTACACAATTCACCCCTGGATCAAGGATTCACAATAAGCACCCCAAAGCTTCCTCACTGGCTTGAGCTCAGCTCAGGTGTACAGGGATTATAAATCCCTCTGGACTTCTTATGTTTTGGAAATTAAATTATGCTGCAATATTACCTTGTCTTTCTAACCACATTATTACCCTTTAAATGACAAAAAGAGATCCCTACCCAGAAAAAGTAAGTCAAGGAATTACATTCATATTGTGGCGAGTTTCCTGAGTTTTTGGAAATATCACACTTTTGGGGTAAAACATAAACTAAAATTAAGAGTTTGTAATGTCCAGGTAAGTGTTGTCACAGCACCTCAAAGTCAGATTACAATTACCCCCACAATTTTCTTGACACAAAACAACCGAAGACTTCAAATCCTGAATTTAGTCCCACCTTTACACCCCCAACCTCCCCAGCAAAATAAGCTGCACTGCCCATCCTAAACAGATCGCGAAGCACAGTAATTATTTCTTCTGGAGTACTGGAGCTAGTCTGAAATGTAAGGAAGTGTATGGGGCTGAAGGTCTGTGCTGTGGGGTTTTCCTCATCACTCTTCCCTGTGAAACCTCACACTCATCCTCACACTGGTTATTTCCCCTCTCCTATAACAATTTTACCACCTGGTATATGAGGATATTGACCCATTTTCAAAGCTTTGGATAAGAAGCACTGTGCAAGTCTAAATTATATTTCTGCATGACATGCACACAGACTTAAACACAGCTGGAAGTGCTTCTAATCATCCAGTTTTCCATATGACTTTTGTTCCCAATAAACTAGAGGAAGGAAAAAATGAAGAAAAGTACATGCCTGAGGCTAATGGTTAAGCTTATCAGCTGGGTGCAATGCAACACAAAGCTGCCTTTCTTTGAGAATATAAAGCAAGATGTAAGAGTGGTTTATTTAAATGTAAGTAGCACAGGTAGCCAGAGAAAACAGTTACTAAGGCTAGAATATCAGATTGTTCTAAACTTCACAGGAAATAAATTCTGACAGCATCATCCCTTTGTCTTGTTACACCAATAGAATTATACCTACCAGGCTACACTCCAAAGAATAAATGTCTTGAAGCTTAAGAAAGGGCGGAAAAAGCAAGGTTTTAATGATTTTTGACACTGTGGCTTTAAATTTTGCTCCTTAATTTATTAAGTATCCCTAATTATTTTTAATATCCTTTACTATTTTAACGTTTTGCAAACTCTACTGTATCCACATACCCTTTTGGGAATAAATACCTTTTCTAACACACACAGCATGACAGTTCATATTACAGCTCAAGCAGAAATTGTCTGGCAATTCCTAGACCAAGCAAAATGAAAAAACTATTGTTTCTTCAGACAGTTCTCTAACAAGTGGAATAATTTTCCTAGAGGGAATAAAAAAAATATTAATTAAAAACAACCCCAACAACAACAAAACAACGAAAAACCAAAACACCACAAAAAACCCAACCACCAAATAACAACATAGCAGTCAGAAGGTCCATGAAAGATAAAACATTAAATTCTACTGGATTTCCATAGGAACTCCAGTTTTGGAATAGCAAAAACATTCCTGCCTAGCCAAGAAATAAGTTATTTAAAAGTAACATCCCTAAACTGGAGAGATATTAATTTGATTTGATTTAAAAAAGGAGAATCTTTTTCTCTTGTCCTCTTATTTTGTAGCCTCCCAAAATTTTAAGAAATTAAGAATAAAAGAAAAATGTAATTGTATTACAAACACATGCCTAGATTTCTCTGACTAGATGAGCACAGTCATCAATACTCTTGAAGGAGTTAAAGATCTTCAATTAAATCAGTTTGAAAGCGTATCTACTCAACTACCTCCAGGGACTCAAACATTCAGTATTTCAAGTGCCACTGAACAATTTATATCTGTGAATTCTGAAGCAGAGAGTGACAGCAGAATCTGGTTGTTTTTTTTTTTTTCATTAACCCCTTTGCAGGGATTATTTGCACCGAACAGGCAGTGACAGGTAAATGTTACACCACGCAAAGGCAACACCACACAAGGGAGAGGAGTCTGGTGACAGCCATCACCATGAGGAACAGACAGACAAACTGCAATGGCACGATTTCAGAGAATTCTGCTTGTAAGGAATACATGTTGCATGCCAAACCAGAGGAGTGGGTGGGTGTCACCCTCCCTGCTGCGCATACCCCCTGCTAACATCACAGGGTTTGTGCTGCAGTGTGGTCTGACAGCTCAGAAAACCGACCCAGCTGGGAAAAGTCACGTTTTCCCTGATCAGCTTAGGGAAAAAAAGCCCAACCAAAAACCACAACAAACTCAAATCCCAACTCTCTGTGCTTGCACAGATGCATCTGGTGCTACCAGACATCAGTGCTGGCTTTAGGGCAAAAGAAAGCATAGCACAGCAGAAACCTCAGATCTATTTCTACCCATGAAAGAAATGTCTGCTTTAACTAGAAGAGCTAAAATTAGCCTTAACAAGGAGTAACTGCATGATTGTTTGCCGTAACAATTTAATATATTTTGATAAAATGCTTTGTGTCATGCAATCTTTCCTCTAACAATTTTTCTATGATTTTTCTCTTTGTAGTCTTCCCTAATCTCTATTTCTAGCCCATGAACAATGATTTTTACCAAATACATGTTATGATAGGTATAGCTAGGATGGCTAGGTTGAGCTACCTAGGAAAAAGGTTTGTTTCGTATAGGTAAGATTTTAAAAAGTAAAAAAAAAAAAAAAAATAAATTAAAATCAGAAATGTTTGGTTTTTTTAAAAATACGATACTAAGATGAATCAAGTCACCCAAAAGCCAAAGACAATAAAATAAAAATGTCAAATCATAATAATATTTAAACTAAGATTTATTAGCAAGAGAACTCTAATAACCTTAAAGAGATTTCAAAGTGGAATAAAACACTCTAAATACAATGTCTTCTTTTAGATTTTCATTTGAACTGCATTAAATAAAACCCCTTAAAATCAAGTTTCTAAGGATTTTTCCATTACATTAAAAGGTGTTTTTATGGAGTAATATGTGACATTCCAACAAAGCCCAGGTGCAAAGGAACAAGCAGACTAGAAAGATAACCTTCCCTGCTCACTGCCCTTATATAGTTAAGCCAATAAAAGTGTTCTATCAGAAGAAATTAAGCTTTTCTCTGTCCTAGAAAGCTCTCTATTTTTAGATGGGAATGAATAATGTTCATAATAATTTTAAACACATCTCCCAGCTACAACAACATAAACTGCCCAACCAGTGTGACTCTGCATCCAAGAAACCTGTACAAAAAAAATTGATTTTTTTTCCTTATGCATAAGGTACACCTCAAACTGTGAATTACTGCTCACTAGAAAGCATGGCCTCAGGGAGAAGCTTCCTCCAGTGTGCAGAGACTTTGGTAGTTGCTGCTCTTATGGGAACACTACATGAAATCTGTGTCAGCAGAATTGCCAGCAGCCATCACAGATACAGACAGAGGAATTTTTAACCAAAGGCAAGCCTTAATATTCTTAGAGCATATGTAATATTTGCCCACAACTCTCTAGTCATTTGACTGCAGCTAATTTTTCTGGACTGATTTATAGATGCTTCCTCCTAACATATCTCATCCTGCTGTGAAATTTCCAGTTAATTTTCTATTGGAGTATTTTATTCATTTCCAAACAGTTTTTTTTTAAAAAAGATGGTTGAATGTTACATTAAGCTGTTCACAACAGATCAATTGTCACTGTTTTCTAAGGAACAGCAGCCATTAAACCTAGGAGAAGAAACTTGTTATGACTGTCAGACCTAGCAGGTGTGCTATCAGTTTACCAGTTTTGCAGTATTTGTTACCAAAGGCTCATTTTTATGTGTGTTGCTCAGTCACATTTTTGGGCTACAGCATTAAAAAATACAGAGGATCTTTTAAAAAAAACCAACAAAACCCAAACCTTCTCTTCTAAAACTCACTAAGAAGCAACTGCATACAAATTGTAACTGCACAGAAACTACCCTGTTTTCTGCATTCATCATCCATCTTGTGATGAACATGCTACCAAGCAGAATGATGTTTTCAGGCTTACTGTGGGTTGCTAAAGTGAGAAGGCACATGCTTGGATAGAGCACCCACAATTGCTAGAGGGTAATGCAGCTCTTCATTTTTCAAGCAAAATGAGCTTTTTTAACCTTAATAAAACAGATTTTTGACTGACCTTCTTCCTTGGGGATCTCACCTTAACGTTTACACTGACTGATCAGAACAGTACCTTTGAAGTGAACCTCCCCATCATCCCTCCCTGAGCTTCTGGCTTGCAGCATGGAGTGCTGTGCAGAATAGTGCTCCTTTTGGATGAAGCTAAAATGGAAGATTAAATCCAAAAGCTCATCTAAGGCACTCATTTTGCTGATGGCACACACAGCCTAAGGCTCTCAGAAGAGAGCTCAGCTAAAACAAAACAACTGGGATATGTATTTCATGGACATGGGGTCCTCAACACAAATTTTGTTGCTCGACAGACTCATAAAATGCTATTTATTAAAGCGAAAGACTGAGTTGAGACTGAAACACCATAAATACTCTGAATGCAAGACTAAAAAACAGCTGAAAAGTTGTAAAATAACCAGAAAACTATAAAGCCAGTACAGCAGCCATTATAATGGGCCAAATTCTGTAAAAAAAAAGCTATGGTTTTAGTTGGACAGCTCAGATACACTTAGATTTTTTTCCTGCTGCTACAATATTGTGAAACTGCAAGTAACTACCATCATGTAGAATTACCAGGGAAATGTAATAACCACCATAACGTAACAGATCTAAAATATAATTTGGAGCTTTGCATATTAAAAGGTGAAATAATACAGGTACACCTATACTTCAGTTCAAACTTACACCTCCTATCCACTTTTCTTTACCCAATGTGAAAAAAAACCTATGTAGACAAGGCCATGGATATATTAACGTAAGTTAAACAGAAGAAATGAAAAACTAATAGGTAACCTAACACTCATGACAAACGTTATGGGGTTTTTAAAATAAATACCAGTATATATACACATTGCTCAGCACTCTGTCTTCTTTCAGGACATCTGTGTTTCTTACTGCAAGTCCAATTTCAATGGGACTATAGATAATGAAATATTGATGCAAAAAAGCTGTAGTTACATGCTCAACATTTACAACATTCTGGGAATAAGGTACTAAAATTATAATCTCCCAAGTCACACCATTCCCATACAATATTCTTTTCACCTATGTAGTACTCAGCTTGCCAACCAGGGATGTCCTCTCTGCTGAGCAGGGACTGGGAGACGAGAGCGAAGCAGAAGGGATTCACTATGACTTGGCCGTTTCTAGAAGGTGCTTATATCTTCCAGTACCTCAAAAAAGGGATTCAGGAAGGTCAGAGAGATTCTGGATTCTCTGAACTCACTGAATCTGTCTTTCTATCCCAAGGATAAATTGCTTAACACTTTTCAATCAGCAAGTGAGAGAATGGCAGCTTTTCAAGGAAAGCCAAATAAGGACTGCAGTTAAATTCTCAAAGTTTTTCCTTTCTCCTCTGCAAAATGAAACCATGACACTCATAGCCTTAAAAGGGTAGGAAAGGAGGCATATGGAAAGAGCTATTAAGACAAAGTCACACACTTGATTAAAATACATTAGTTATGATATAATATGATGTGATATATGATAGTGGGGCAAAAAATATTCATACAATAATAAGCACTTGCTTCACAACAAAAAATATCAGATTCATTTGGACACGAGATAAGATTTTTCAATGTCATCTCACAGTGTCTGATCACTCTGCTTTTCAAAATTTCTCCTCTTTACACCACAGATGTTGCAATAGGTTAAAATCTCATAGAGACAAAATACCCACATTTTTACCTGTATGACTCTCACCTGAGATAACCTGCTTCCTATAGGAAATGTGTCATCTCAAAAAAACCTGCACATGTAGTAATGAGTGAAAAGGGAGCTTTTGAGGGATCAGAATCAGGGGTGAGAAAGGGGAGGGGAACTGCAAGGAAACCCTCCCCTTAAGGATGCTTAAGACTAACTTACACTGAATACCTATATGAAACTGCACTGTAGAGTCTCTGTGGGAAAAGAAAGGATCAAAAAGCCAAGTGAAAACTCATAACCTGTGTGAAATGCAGCTGAAAATACAGCCATTAATTGTGATACATGGTCCCCAAAACAAACAGCATTGGGAACACAAGTGGATGCAGTACTTTAAGCCATTTTATCACCCATATATTACCAAGGAGACCCGTCTCAAATGAGCACTTATTCCAAAGGGGGAGATAACTTCTGAGCAGATCAGTGTTTGTCCAACATTTCATTGAACAATTTGCCAGGCTGAATCTTACTAGAATTACAAGAGACTATAAAGGCTTCTAATGAGGATGACTCACAAAGCAGCATTGATGTACAAACCTACATTACAAGTACTTATTGTAGTTATTTCACAATGCCCAGCCTGTGAGATGCAATCTCAGGTGGTCTACACCTGTTCTGCAGGGCTTTGGGCTGTCAAGGTCAGGTATCTCGAGCTGGTTGTAACTTGAACTCTGGCAGAGTTCAGATAAATGCAGTTAAAGAGAAGAGAAAGCTTTAGTGTCTCCCAAGTATCCTATTCCAACAAAGAGCAAAGGGAAACAGAAAGAAAGTTTGTGTTGGCTACACAGGCTTGTCTCTGTCTTTTTTTCCTTCTCTCTCCTGTCCACAAATCTACAGGCATTGTTAGATGTCTAACTTTAGTTTCAGATAGCAGATGTCTTTTTCCCAGCTACTCCCAGAAAAATGAAATAATTAAAGGGGGCTTCTTAAAATGTTGAAGGACAAAAAATAGTCTGTTGAATCTCTTGCTGTTACCATTAATTATAGACACTGAAGAGATTTAATTAGAACTAGCCAAACAGAAAAACATATGCAATCTATGCCTTTGGCATAGCGTGAACCAGGCAAGGGACAACTTCAATTAATTTTATTTTTAAAAGAATACATAGATCAGGATACAGCAAGTGTATTTCTAGTAACTGACAAGATTACTGCATTGTTATGAAGGTTAAGTTTTTAGACAGCAGAATGCCTTGTCATGACACATGAAAATCTTGTTATATGAGCAGAAGAGATTTCCTATTGTGACAGAATGGGCAACACTAATTTTTCCATTTCCCAATTGTCACATGCATGAGATCATAAGTTTTATTTTGGCAAAGCAAGAACTAAGAAAGGATGGTTTGGGTGCTAACAAAAATTACCTCTGTCAAAGCATCACTATAAAGACACCTGTAAAATTGCAAGCCTCAGCCCAAAACCTAAGCCAATGTGAGGCTGCTGCCTTCCACATGGACTGGTTTATCCTTAGCAGTCTCTCTGATATTTCTATCCACAAACGCTTCAAAAGTGCATGGCCTGTCTTTCATCCACCCCTGTGCTTTTCAACCCATTCTTCACTCCATTTCACTAATGGGAAGAACAAAGACATATTGTGTTAAGCTCAGGCAACTTTTTGCTGGTAAAACTTCAGTCTTCACTGCTTGGAAGTCTGGCTTAAAACATACCATGGCTTTGGTTTCAGGAATGACTTTTCTTAGCTTTAATAAAATCTTCTACTCTTTAGTCACAGTAGAGCTTTAAAAGTATCCACAAGACCTGCTGCACATACTTAGTACAGTTAAACCCAAGATTTTACACCCTTCTTTTCCAATAAGCCTCAGTTGTCGCTTAGGTCAGAGAAACAGAGACACTGAACCCCCAGAGGTGAAATGCAAGGAAATCAGTGAAAACTGCATGCTCAGAACTTCAAGTGCTGTTTAGTGTTAAGTACTCTGAAAATTGGGTTCTAGGTATTCAAAATGGGACACCTAAGATTAGATTATCTGTACAAAAAAATTAAAGCATATTATGAGAATACATTTGTAAAACCTTTTAAAATTACAGTAATTACTTTAATGGCAAAGCCCATGACTGAGCCAGCCCTTCTCTGAAATTTGATTTGAATGCTGCAATTATAACATAGGATGACTCTGTGAAAATCCTGGGGAAAACCTGCAGGATGATGCAAACACTGAAAGGAACCAAACTGCTCTTGCAAAGCCGTCACCGTCAATTATGGGCATTCTCAGTTTGTGAACTCCTGAATGTACATCCTTAATAAGCTTTTGCTTTCTTTTAACATGTGTGTGTGAAGAAATAGTAGCACACTAATATCTTCCTTCAAACTGATATTTAAAATATATAAGTGCATAGCCCACCTCACTGATGTTTTGACTGTGCCCACACAGTATGCACATGTGTGGGAGCACATGCACACAGACACACACAAGTCTACACAACAACCCACAGCAGTAAATCACTTTCCTGTCTATCCCCTCCTATGGCTTTGAAGCTAAGCTGCTTCCTTTAAAAGAGTTGAACCTATTCTACTTACTCTGGAAGCTTATTGTAAGAAACAATTTTATACCATAACTGTTAGGGAATAATTGTTTTTTAAAAACAAACCCAGACATAAAATAGGTTTGCCTTTTCCTGAAGACTGTAAGATGTTCAACCTTCCGTCTAGTGCCTGGGCATTTCACAAAGTAGACACCAACGGTGTACTTCAGTAGTTTTATTTCTTTGGGACAAGCTGCTGTGGATGAGACAGGCAACCTTTGTGATAACACTGTCTGAACCCATTTAGGGCTTTGAACACAGAAGCCCGATTTGGAGCCGCACCCAGGATGCCACCGGCGGCCAAGCACAGCACAGGCATGGCCATGGCACTAGGTACTACAGAGTACAGCTGGCATTTGCCCCCTTCATGTGGCCTCTTGGTCATGCAACACTGAGCTGCAGGCACCATGCTTCACTCCTTCTCACCAAGACAACTAACTACAGCTAAAGGAGCAGTCAAGAAGAAGGGGCTGCAAGCCCCAACAGTACAAAGTATCAGATGTTAACCATCGCCATTTGTTAACAGCTTGCTTTAAATTAAAACTAATTAAAGAAATTATGCAAGCTTTTCTTGACTACCAACTGCTAGTACCACCTACAAATTTCAAGCACTAGATCGCACAGGCCTTGTGAAAATCAGCTTAAGCTTTTTTAATGCTTAATTATAGCAAGTCTTCTTTACAAGTGTTTTACAGTGTCATTACGCAATTGTAAGTTCAACCATAGTTTGAACATAAAGAAGTTCCATTTATGAAATGTGACTTACAAAAGTATTACATGAAATTAAGTGGGAAAAAATAATCACCTAGAACACAGTAATTACATTTTAGAAATTAAACCCTTAGCCAATTCATAGGTCTCTAGAATTAGGGAGTTCATAGCTCATATAGCTAATATACTGCTGTTCTTGGTGTTTCCTTTTTAGTTTGAGTTTTTAAAAGGAACAGTCATAAGGTCTGTCAAAATATGAAACTTTAAAATCCTACTGCTCTTTCAATTTAAGGATGTCATACAGGGAACAAAGGAGCAATCATTTCTACGCACTTAAGAGATGTAATTTTTTTAGATCAGATCTTAATAAGATCATGGATGAACATGAACATCAGCACATTTCTGTAGATATATGAGGAGAAAGATACACATTTCAGTCAATACAAGCATTACCAGCAAGATGAAATGATATTTGTTAAAGTGGAATGGCTTATTTTTTTGCACATTGTTTTACTTGTATCTATTCAGGGTCAAAATATTCTGCAGAATTCCATTTAAACATAATTTCAAATACTTTTGCCAGCAATTGCTAGGGAAAAAAGACTGGGATGATTTGGTGTGTCCTTTTCCATTCAGAGCTGTTTAAAATATTTAAAATATTACAGAATTTTGTAATATTAGAATGCATGACAGTAGGAGAAAGTAATTTTTGAGACACGCATGCACACACACACATATATATAAGTACTCTGCCTGATAAAAAAACATCACTTGAACATTAATGTTATAAGTATACAGAACAGACAGCACCAAAGAAGATTTCTTGGAGGCTTTCAGTGCTCTCACTCAGTTTGTTAGTAAACAACACAGAGCAGCAGCACAGGAATTTTGCTCTGTGCCTGCAAGGGCAGAAAGGTCAAGAATACAAAGCTCCATTTTTACAAGCAGGAAGAAAGAAAGTTAAAGAAAGCATCACAAAAGGTTTTTTTCCCCCCTCCTTGCTTTCAAAAAATAAAGGATCAGAAAAAAGCTTGGTTAACTTTTTATCAGCACCAAGGACTTTTTTGTTCATGTAAAGAAGAATTTTTGGTATCGTAAGTATCTCTACTTTTTTCACCTCTGCTCTTTTGCTTCTATACTAAAAAACAGTAAATCTCAAGAACATCTTGAACATTATCAGTTTAAAGAATTCAAAACAAAGGATGAACACAATATCAGAATAATTGCCACCAAAATGAATTATAAAGATCTTTCTTTTTTAAAAGCACACAGACCTTCCTGCAGAATATGTTCCTTTCAAACATTCTGCTTTCACAACATGACGTACTCTCCCATGAACATTAATTCAAAACTATTGATGTATCTCACATGCCTCCACTTCTCAGACCTCATTTTAAAAAAAAAATCTTGACAAAGCAACCCAAGAAAGTCTACAGGAAAAAAAATTACATGCCTGCTTACAACAGATAACCAGATAATATAGGACAGCCTATTATATTGCATGGTTCAAAAGCTTAAAACACCTCCTCATTCTGAGTTCACTTTTAGTCATTAAAATGCCCCATATCTGTATTGTAATAAGGTTCTTGTATCTCTGTAAGGCCACATTTCAAAGCAATTTGTTCCTTACACCAGAGTTTGGCTGTGAATAGATTGTTTCCTTTCTGTTCAACTTCACAAAGTTCTGAGGTGTTCCTTTCTGAGGCTTCTCTCACATCCTCTGCTTAATTAGCCCTTTAGTGTTGTTTGACAATCTCTTAAAACACCATTTCTTGAAAAGTATGTTTAAAAAATCATACAAACTCAAGAATGAAAAAGAAAAGGAAAATAATCCCTGGATGAGACTGTCCTTATTTCCTTTATTTCAGATGGTTGGGTACCAGAGCATTTGCCATTAGAGGACAGGCAGATGGGCCTGGCCTTCTTCAAGGCTGGAAAAGAGAAAATTTTGCTGTGGGAGTGAAGCACAGCCTGCTGATACCTGCGAAGTAGTCATGGAGAAGACAGAGCCAGGCTCTTCACTGCACTGCACAGTGTGGGAACAAAAGATCATGAAAATAAAGTGAAACAGGAAAAGTTCAGATTAGATATAATAAAAAAATCTCAAAAAACACCTGGAGGACAATGAACTGGCTATCCAGAGATGTTATGGAACCACTCTCCTTGGAGCTTTTTAAAACCCAACTAGACAAAAAGCCTTGAATAACTTAATCTGCACTGAGAGCTGAACAGAGGCTTCTTCCAACCTAATAGCTCTGTTAGAAATTTTTTAAGCATACATTTCTCTTTAAATTTTCATGTTGCAGTTGCAAAGAAAGCAGTAGTTTGCCTAAAGCAATCATACTGATGGCCACAACCTCAACAGCAGCAAATACAGAAATGAGGAATTTCATTTTTCTAGAAATCCAGTGATAAATCGTCATGCGTTTATGATTAAAAAATAAAGCCTGTCACTTAAAACCCAAATTTTAGAGGCTTTATTTATAAGACAGTATTTATTAGGTTTTATCTTTTCTTAAGATGGAATCTTGCCATGGGCAAAAGTTCATGCACATGCATGCAGTATTATTATCTCTTTTATGGCACAGGTGCTATTGTTATGTGTTATTTTAATGAAAATATAAAAGTCATTACATATTTATGTATGGATATTTTGGAATAAAGCTGTTTATGGGATTGGTGTTTGGTCAGGCTAACAGAGAACAAAGAATTCTCCTGGCAAGCTGATTTAAAATTTACACATGACAATCCATAATTTATAAACTGATAACTTATACAGTCTTAAAAGTACAGTTTATATCAAATATTGTGAAAACAATTACCTATACAAAGTCTCCCTCCTTTTTTTTAATAACAAGTATAATCAGCTAACCCCTGTATATTTTTCTACTGGTATTTTAAGTGTCCAGATGATAGCAATGTTCTATGCAGAATCTCCAAACACTGTGCTAAATTATAATTTGGTCTTTGGAAAGACCAAACATACCAAAGAATTTAAAGTCACAAAAAACCTGTAAGATCCAGCACCCACTCCTGACACAGTAACTCTTGTTGTCCCACCTGATTCAGCTCCCTGAGGCACAGTACCAAACATAATTGCATCCATCTTGATCCCAAAGGGAGAAGACCAACTTGAAAACATTGAACTTCAATGGAAATGGCACCATACCATATTTGAAGGACAGCAACCAGAAATGAACTAGATATAATAAACAAAGCTAGGAAGACTCTGGTATATTCAGAATTCCTGAATTAGGTAGATACTTTAACAAAGATTACTATTGACTAATTTGATAAGGTTTTCCTCATTCGAACAATTAAAATACTTTAACTGACTCACAGAAGTACTGCTGTTTGAAAGAGCTGACTCTTTGAAATACATAAATTCATATTGTAAGATCCAGGACACTCCTCAGTAATTACAGAATGCATTAGATAGTTCCACCAGAACAGCCAGACTGTTCCAGCATCACAAAAGTATTATTTGTTAAAAGCAGAAACAATGCCAGTATATTCTGACTTTGCCAGATGAAGATTGAGTTTCTGAATATGACCCAGAAGTGGTTAATAAAAAATACCTTGATTTCTCTGCCCCCAAGATAAGGCTTCATCACAAACACATCATTTTGCTGTTCTTTATGCCAATTTTTGAAACATAAAATGGTTATCTCTTCTCTCTTTCTCCCCCTTAAAATATTATGTTTACTTATGGCAATATGGTATATTTTAGTTGTATCAGATGAATATATGTTCTAGGTGTTCCTTGGGACTTCAACAAAACTTGTATTGGAAACTTTTTAGTGTAAAACTAAAGACAAACACTGATAGTGGTTTAAGACAAATGATGAGGACTGTAGCACAGTAGGTAGAAAACTATCTGGTCATATTTCTACTAAAACCTGTTCTGTCTTGACACATGTTTGTAATTGCACTTAAAATATTAGCTACCAGTTTTTATGATTTCATCAAAAGACTCATGCAATTCAGTTTGTTCCTTACAATTACAATTCCTGAGTTGTGCAACAAAGTTTAGGGATTTCTGCTTCATTTTAAAGTGGAGATATTTTAGCCTTTAAATTCCAGTAAATAAAAACCAAAATCCAAACCCCAGGAATTCTAAAAGGCTTAGGGCTTCAGGGAAGAAATTAAAGAATTCAAGCTCAAGAATTTCTGAGGGGGGAAAAACAGAGTTTTCTAAAGCCTGACCCAATTTCAAATGCTGTGCTTTTATACCATTGCTTTGCTTCATTTCAGATTTATGATTCCCATAGTAATCATTATGTAACTTCTGCCTTAACAGCTGCAGATTTTCTTAGGGAGGCTTAGCATACACAGGCTCTATATACAAGTTACACTAGTATTATACTTACACTATCAACATTCTAGCTCCTAGAAACATTAAACCCGTTTTAAACAGACATCAAATCCTACCCAAAGTGAGCAGATTTAGTAACCATTACCATTATAATACTCTCCCAGTAATTAACTAAGCAAGGCCAAAACATTCAGTATTACAAAAACCAGGCTTGCTGCACCCTGTATTCTAATCACATACAGTAAATTCACAAACTTTCAAGAAATTTACCTAATGTAGCATACAAAATAAAAGCAGAAATACAAAGAGAAATACACTGCTCTTCCAAAAACCATTAATCATTTCAGTTTTTACATTAAACCTCTCCTAAACTTAATCTTAGCTGGTTTTTCACTTCATTGTTTCTTCAGACACAATGTACCAGGTAGCTCTTTATTGCATCCATAGGATTTCAAGAACTAGAAAAAATTATCAAGAGGATAGAATATTCACAGCTAAGGTAGTTGATCTATTGCATTACGTTTACCCAAAGGCATGAAAGGCACCACCTAGAAAGCAAAAGATAAGGATTCACATTCCTTATTACTGCTCTTTTTTTATTAGTATTTTTAACTATGAGCATTAATCTTCTTCTTTGATAGGAAGAGCAAGAACAAAGAGGAGCGGCACAGGAATAAACAAGCAAGTGAACAGGAATAAACAAGCAAAGCAACTACTTTTTTATGAAGAAACCATCTAGTGGGTGAAAGATGATGGCAAAAATTACATGGACTTTTTTTTCTGCTTCTGTGTAGAAGGGGGAATTATACAAGATTTTTAAAAGTCCCTTCTGTCTACATGTTTATGATTCCATGCTTAGTGGAGCTTCAGTTATAATGACCAAAGTCTCCACACCGAGTATGCAAGATGTCACAAGACCTAAGAAATAGAATGTTTCTATTGTTCTGATGAGACAGCAATATTCTAAAAAATATTTATGCCATTCCTCCTAAAAGGCAGACAAAATATATTTATAGCAGGACATAATTCTCTTAAAAGTTTATTTATCTTGCAGAATTTCGTGTAAGACCTGCAGTGGTGAGATTTCCCACTTTGACATTCTGCTGCTAACAGAAGAAAAAGAAGCTTCATGCTTGGTGTGTCAATTTTTGACTTACAAGATACGCCATGAGTTTTGGGCATGTCTGTCAGCTTGGGCAGGCTGAAACAAAGAGCCAGGTATTCCCTGTGGTTACAAGTCCTAAGTTTTGTGTTTTCTGTTTGGAAACTGTGGCAGTCATACACTTTCAGCAAGACAGACTCAGAACTCCTGCTCAAACACTGAAACACACTGCAAGACAGTTGTTGAACCAAGAGTTAGTTATGTTCCTGACAGACTGAGATATCAAGCATTTATATAACTAAGGCGGTCCTTCTATATTAGATATCACTATACACACACATCTATATACATACACTACATAGATGGTAGCATCAGTTACATAGATTTAAATTTTTTAAAATATATGTTTTTTTGAGGCTTTTCTAAGTACCTCCTTTCTGGAAAAACTGCATGCTCAAATCCAAAGCACTGCAGTCTCTGCTTCACTGCCTTGAAGGCAGCCCAAATACATCAGTCAGCTCAGGAAGAATCTCAACTATGATTCATTGGTTGGGGAACTTTTGCCCACTCCACATCAATTAGGAAATGATTCAGTTACGCTGAAGAAATATTTTCCCTTGTAAAATAGCTGCTGAAAAATATCTGTATGTTAATTCATACTCTACCCAATCTCCCTGGTTCACAGCTTCAGTCAGTGTGCAATCTGTATACACTTTGGTCCAAAAAAAAATTTAATGTAATAAATGGTTATATTAGCTTCTTGTTTTTAATGAAATTTCTGTATTTGCAATATAGTAGCATCTAGTCAGAGGAGCCAGAATGGCACAGAGATGTGAAAAAGGTGGCATCAGATGATTAAGGGATGCTCATTTTGTAGGATTTCTTAGATATAACCGGTTGACTAAGTAATAGATTCTTCATTTTTCATATTCATTCAATACAGAGAGCAGCCATAGCTCACACAGACACTGCCATTTTCTTTACTGGGCTTTTCTGAAATATTGTCTAAGAAATTTAGAAAAGGAAGATTTCTGATGTCTTCTGTTCCCATACCACCATAGCAGTATCATAAGCAAAGCTATCTGACAAATATTCCTAACTGAAGAGCTCTATAGATACATGAAGTATGTGTTCATTCCTCTTTGGGGAGCAATGAAAATGGGCAAATGATGACTTTGTGTGTTCTGTAGTCCAAAGTCAACTCCGGTATCGAAGTTTTGACTAATACATAAACACTATGGAAGTTACAAAACCAAGGTTTCTTGAAAATAGCTCCCAGTTTAGATGCTGCAAGAGGAGAAAGAACATACTATTGACTTTGTTATCCATCCTTGGAAAGGTCAGGCTTTTAACTGTTCCTCTTTAAAGCAAGTGAAGCTCCCTCCTTGCATGTAATCTCTTTGAGAGAGAAGGGATACAAAATGTATTAGCTCACATAAAAACTGTGTTTACAGTACCGTGTGGTAGTAACACTGCTAATGAAAGTGAGTGGAGGGCCTTTAGAGTATCGGAGGAAATTTAGTATTTATTGTATTATTTTTTGTTGGTCTGAAAGTTTAAGCCTGCTCATTTCTGACTCATAAATGAGACTTAAAGTAAATCATAATTTCTCTCCTCAGAAGTTACAGTAAAAATATTTCTTTCTAAATATAATTTGCTATGAAACAATTGAGATGTTTGGCCCTCCACAAAGGAATTTCTCTCAATCACAAACAAGTCTTTGACCTTCAAGCAAACATGAAGGCACAATGATCCCAGTAACAATCTAAATTTATACTTTGACTAGCTCACAATGGCCACATAAATCACACATCAAGGGTGGGAAGATGAAAAAATGGATAGGCCACAGCCATTCAACTGGCTGGTTGGTGGCTCTTCTATGGATATTGGCCCTGTCATCATGGCATCTTCATTGGCCTGGGAGGGGATGCAGATGTAAAATACTGAAACAAACCTGGAATTCATTTCAGGCACTGGGGCATGCTGATTTCTGCCAGCAGTTAGGGTATGGTACTCACTGGGACAAAGAAAGGACAACTTCTCGATATTTACTTTGACACCCTACTGTAATACTCTCAAAAAAGATGAGGCAGTAGAGGTATGCATTTTTCAGATCATTCATAACTTTACCTAAAAAACTTCTGTATTCTGTGTAAACCTGTACTCACATGCATGTGTTGGCAGCCACTACTACAGGGAGAGAAAAGAAGTGCATGAATACCCACCTTCAAAGTCCAGCATTTGTGTGTGTCTGTATTTTCTGTACTGGTTTTTCATGCTGTGATCAAGGAAAGGAAACACGCTTCCCTGCTCCTGAATGAGTAAAGGAACTCGTGTGAGGAAGCATTTAAAGGCAGCCACCTCTACAAGAGGAGGCAAGTCAGGAGCAGAGGGTGACCACAACAGAGGCAGGGGCAGTGCCCTCACTGACCAGGGAGGCAGGCACGGATACCCAAATAGGAAAAACAGAGCAGGTCTGGTGAGAGAAACCAGTGTCAGCCACAGTCCATGACTGTGATCATGTCCGTGAAATGATCACCAAAGTCATCCCACAGTGACAAGGCAGGTCTGAGGCAGAAAGGCAAGCCAGTGGTTCAGGTCCAGTGAGGGATGTGGCTGGGCACTGAGCAAGCTGCAGCACAGTTCAAAAGACAAAATGCAAAGGCTCAGCTTAAATGTTCCTCCTGAGAAAGGAGGTGGAATGCCTGCAACGAGGCTTCTTCACAGCTCTGACACAGCTATCTCCACAGCCACCTGATCCAAGGCTACTGTACCACAGCAGAAACAGCTTTGGGCATGAGCAGCCCATCCCCATACCAGAGGTGTGTGCAGAGGATCCTGGCACAGGGCACTGTGCTTTGGTACCAGGAAATACCAAAACACTGGGTGAAAAATGTGGATTATTCTATTAAAAACATATGGCAACTATCAGAAAAGAAAATATTACTGAAAAGTCGGATATCTGAAGCAAAGAAAAAGAACAATCCAGTCCTCAGACATAACCTAGGACATATTAGATGTAACTGAAATATATATATATGGACTTGGAAAGTTCTCTTGTGTGAAAGCTGCATAATATCCTTAATTCATCTTGAGTTTTTCTTACCTTTATGACAAAATAATAGTAATGTTCCTCAGGAAAAGAGGAAGTTCATCCTACAGAATAAAGATTTGGCAATTTGCTCACTACACTTGTTTCATAACTGTCCATGAGACTACTCACAAGCCCACATTGTTCATTTTTGTTCCGTTCATTTTTTAATTAAATGAAGCCTATTGTATTTGGGAATATCCTGGAAAATGTTTGTAATCAAGTCATTGATGGGCTTGTGGGAGCAAACAGTGGCCTTTTTAATCCAATATTGTTTATGAAACTAACACCAATTAGGTCCATCAACAGTAACAAATAAACAAGACCTTTCTTTAAAAGAAATGACACAAAGTATTGCAGAAAATATGGAGAATGAACATGCATGTGATTTTCAAATCCACAAATCAGTCTTGGTTATCACGTGACTGTGACTCCTGCACTGGCAGACTCATTTTGGGTGGCACAATCCTCCCCAGTGCACACAGTGGGGCTGTAGCAGCAGGACCTTCCTCCCAGTTTGTCCTTTTTAAGGACCTCTGGCTCCTTTTTGAGAAACTAACCTGATTTAGCCAATATGATAGCTCATTCCTCCTAGCCATCTGACCATCCTACACGCCCAGTGACACTCTGTGAGTCAGCTGGTAGTCTGTGAGGCCAGGGCAACAATTCCACCTCCTCCCTGAAACCTCTCTGCGTTGTCTCTGACACCTCATCTCCCTACGCGAGGTCAGTGTGGGTGTTCCAAGCTATTAAAATATTTCAGGACTCCCATGTGTTAGCCTCCTTCTCTCTTCTCTCTGAACTTGGAAAACAACCAAACTTGCTTTCCATCAAATACTTGAAGAGGCTAGTGCGCAGTTAAAATAACCCTGACTCAGAGCATTTAAGGAGCAATAAAAAGGATTGATTTACACATGCAAATTTAGTTTTTACTTAAATTATTTCATTTTGACAAATGAGCAAACAAACCACCAGTGTTCCAAACAGCATATGTTTAGGCTAGTTTAACAAAATGAGCAGCTAAGAAAACATTAGTAATACGTGGGAAATATTTGCTTATCTTGAAGCATTCTTATTTTAAAATGGAATTATTTGTATAGGCATATATAGTAGCAAAAGGTTTATAGCACATTACTTGCTGATAGGCAGCTGCATTTCTATAAGAAACAATAAATAATCTCAGGTATATAAAACCTATACAAATAATCCCTGTCAAAGATCTATCTAAATTAGAAATATCTGTGTGGGAAGAAAAAAAGGATGTATACAACAAATGGAGAAAGATCCAGGATATACAAAGAGCTTTAAGTTTATGTAGAAATTGTCCGGGCTCATATGTTAGGAAAACATTTCATCACTGGCTTCACTGGAGGTAAAGAGTGATACAATCTAAATCAGAAAATGAAATATATCCAGCTGTCTGATAACAGTGACAGCCTAATAGTCTTTTTAAGATCATTTAATAACATTTGAAAATGGCTACATCATGGTAACATATTGGGTATTTAAACATTACGATCGGTAACACTCATTAAAGTAACAACAAACTTTATGTAAGTAACATTAAGTTCAGTGAACTGAAGTCTCTTCTAGGACTCGTGATCAGTCACAAGGTTCTATGACTCTTGAAATCACCATTTCACTTAAAGGGGAACTGTTTCATCGCACCCCAGATATTAACATATTCAAAATGAGCATATATCTGTTTACCACACCTACTTAACAAAAAGCTACAAAGCCTCACTTCATTTTTCCCTAAGGTAACCCACACTAATTCCTGATGCTGTTTTACATGCCTGCAAAGCAAGCAATACCATAATGCTCCTCACAGGAAACACGAATATGCCTGCTCTGCTTTCTTTTGTGTGCTATTTAACCATGACCAAAATAAATATAAATAAATATATACAATGACTCCTATGTGTTTTTGCTTGCTATGCATAATAAAATATGAGCTTTTTTCAAGAAAATAGTAACAACAATAATAATATTGCAAAGTTTAAATAAGATCACTCATTGTCTCTAGCTTCAACAGTACTCCAAGACAGAGCTCATGCCTTTGTCTGTCATGTTGTGCTGCCACGTCAATGCTCTGCTCTGAGCACTAACCTAATGCCCTCAGTATTTCTCAACCTGCAATTCCAAACAAGTGATGGTAGATTAAAGACAAGACAGAAAGAATGTACTCATACCCATGAATTATGTTTTCAAGTAACTACAGCTACCACTAAGAAGTTATTTTTCTGTTTGGGTGGGTTGCTGTCAGTATTGTGTTCCTCACAAGGAGGGTGGTGAAAGAGGAGCAGGTTTCCTGAAGAGGTTGTGAGATGTCCAGCCCTGGATGCAACTAGGCAAGGTCCTTATCAACCACATTTACCTTGAAGCTAGTATTGTCTTCAGCATGTTGGTCATCCACCCCAGATAACCAGAGGTCACTTCAAATGTCCCTTCTAAATATATTATTCTGTGATTTCCTAACATTGCAACTTTGGCTGATTTCAAGCCCTGCCTCACTAATAAATACACAGGCATCAAAATGCAGAGGCCTTCATGCATGCAAGGACCCAGAGCCCTGCACAGCCCCTGGCAAATATTGCTGCCAGAGTCGTCAGCAATGCCACACAGTTAATGAAGCTGCAGAGCTCCTGGTGCCCATGCTGAAGAAGTCAGTGCTGGAAACCTTCCCAACATCAACTCTAATGCAGCTAAGGCTCACAAAATAAACGGCAATCAGCAATGCCAACATGACCACAGCTAATAGAATCTGCCTTGGCACAACACATTAGCCATGTCAAAAAGATTTGAGTAGGGATGGGCAACCCCCACAGTTAGTCACTCCACAGGGAAGACAAAAAATCTGGGTGATAATATGAAGGGCTCAGACCCATAAGCATGAACGTTAAAAGACAATTTTTAATATTCAGAGCAAGTTATAAAGCTCATAAATTTTATGTATCCACAAGAAAAACACAAATTGTCTGTATAGGAACAGTTGTCATAGGATCTTCAATGTCTTCTCATAAATAACATTGTGATTAACAGGAAAACTTCACTTGAAGAAACACTAGTGAATATTGCCAAAGGTACAAATTCAGTAAGATGTTGCATCGTTCAGTCTCATGATACAAGAATCAGAATGTTTAGTATCTTATGACCTAGGAGTATTCTCTGCAGGCTGGAAAAGGACAGTGCCTGTTTCTCTTAACCCTGGAAATTCTGCAAGACATTCTTAAGTCAGCCAATGTAATGGAAGCAGCTCTGGAAATCAGAGACTTTGTGCAGTAGTTACATCTCTAAAATGGACAGTGGCAGCATGAGTTATTCCTCCAGTGTCAAGGGGGCACAGTGCCCATAAGAGTCCTGGAGATCAGAGGCAAAGACCAAGTGATAGGCCCAAGGTGTTAAGGGAGATACAGCACCTGTAAAAGTTAACTGCACTTTCAGAATCCTGACTCTGCAGCTGTAAGTGCTGTCAGAAGGTGCAATGGCAGCACCTGTGATGCTTAGGGCAAACAGAATTTAGCAGGATTTGTGGCTGAGGACAACTGTTTTCTGTTTCCATTAATATCTGATTCTTTTGCTAAGACTTTTTTTAGCTCAGGATACCCTCATAAGATCTGCAGATGAAATCCTGCACTATGATGCTCAGGATTCCTGCCATTTGCATCCCCCAGGGCCGTGGCAGAACTGGGTCAAGACAGGACAACAATGAAATTAGCCTGGAACACAAACAGAGCCAACATGATTTAAATAGCTACCCATCACCTTTATAAGGAAGGATTCTGCAGATGTGGGCTTTGCTTCCTCTGTTTGCGGGATTTGAAGCCACTGACAGGTCTACACATAGTTACTGAAACTCTCTGGAGCAGCAGAAATACTTCATGTGTGGGTGGATGACAAGAAGAATGCTTTGAGGAGTCTGTTCTCTGGAGGCAGATTGCAGCAATTTAAAATAAATAATAAAAATAAAGCAAAACAAAAGGGCAGACTGGGATCCTAATTCATGGAGGAGCTAAAGAGATCTGGTACTAAGAGGTGACAAGCACAGCAATTAGAAAATAATTATTTTAAAGGAGAAAGGGATGTAAAAGAGTAGAATTGAGTCAAGATAATTTCAATGGAACGAATCATAAAAACATAATATATAGTTCCTGTTGTACTGGGTGACTGAGAGGGATGGGCATGATCCTAACCAGACATTATCAAGATCTTAACCAGATCTTTGCCCCTGCAGCCATTAAACAGGGGAAAACACAGCAATCAACACTTTTCTATCTTCTTTTCAGAAAGCATTTTTAAAACTTGCTTTCACAGTCACTTTATAAAATCTGTAATAGGCCATGTCAAACAAAAACCCCAGTATCACACAAATTCAGTCAGTGGCAAACAACAACACAATAAAAATACAAATGAAATTGTCTGTTAATCTATAATGTTCAAGTTTCCATGCCAGGAAATGCAAGACACTGTGTATATGTATCTGCTGCAGTGCCCACTGTGTGCTTAAATCCATTTAACTAGATATTCACACAGACATAAGATTGAAGAACCAAGATCTCCATACATATACAAGCCATCTTTTCCAAAAACAAAAGGACAAGCCACTGACAGCAAAGTGAATGGAATCTTATTAGTTGGACACTTTGTGTTTCCATATGACATTTCAAATGCTAGAGCAACACAAAAATGCTGTTTTACACTATAAATTCACAGTGAGGTTCAGGCTAGATTTAATGATTATAGCTTTGTTCATGATACAAGTGCAAGAAAAAAATTATACCAGTCCTCTGAAGTAGATTTAGTGAAATTAAATTCTATATTTAGGACCCCAAGCTTGCTTACTTCTAAAAGAATTTTTGTTCAAGTTCTTTGTCCTACTACTTATTATTACAGTAATACCATACTGCAAAGCTAAATATTATTTAATCCACATCTAAATGACAATAGGCCTCATTTGTTTCACTGCCTTTCCAAACACTGCAGTAAAGAAATTTTCTTATTTTGTACTAGTTCTTGACCTTTCTATCCTTTATTACTGGAATAATTTCCCTTTATTTACACCTAAATATGACTCCTATTCAAATTCCCCATGTTTGTTTTTTTCCTTCTATGAAACTGTCCATTTTTATCTTTTCCAAACATTCTATATCTGGTTTGGAATGCTTTTTCTGACTGAAATGCATACAAGGAATTTAGGGGTAAGCTTGTCTTCTTGTGTAGGAACCAAGCTCAATTTATCTATTTCCAGAAAGGGAACAATAGAAAGTAAAGTCTGATTTTCTATTTCTACTAGGATGGCAACATCTACATGTATAAAACTAAAAGATAAGAAATTTATTTTTAAAAAGAATGGGCTACTAGTTCAACAGAATTTTAAAGTATTTAAGAAGCTTACACAGGAAATAAAGAATAGCCTAGCCTGAATGTAAATGCCTAGTTATCTTGATGAAATGTCTCTCAAAGGAATTAGTAATTTCTTGGCAGTAAGGTAATGGGCTTGTTATTTTGGGTAGTTTTTTAAATCTGAAGAAAGATCTTGGGATTTTTGATTAAGGCTTAAACAATCTAGATTCTATGCTGGCTCCACCATGTAGTCCGAATGTCACACCAGGCAATCTGCCTGATGTCTTCAAACTTAAATTTTCTTTCTCTAAAATGAGAACATTTATTTTCTCCCATCAAAATATTCATCTTTTCTGCTTTAGTGTCCACATAATTACGTCACTGGGGCAACTCATAGAACCCCAACTTCATCACACATTCGTTTACTCCTGGTCTGGGTTTTAAACTGTGAAGTCTGTTACTACATTTGCATATATAACTAGCATAACAAGACATAGAAATCATCTGAAGGATCTGAGAGCTGCAGGCAGGCAACACTCCAGAAAACTGTGAGTCTAGAGATGAGACATCTTAACTTTTAAATAAACATTTTCCTTCTGTAAGAGAATGACATACTTTAAATTGAAAAATAATGTTGTGATAATGTCTCTAAATAAATGGTAAAGTTCCCCATGGAGTTGTTTTGCTTCCTTTGTCTCATATAACAACATATACCTATGTTTTTCAGATTAACATTTGATTTCTCATCTAGCAATGAGTCCAAAACATGAAAAAAAAAAACAAACAACAGTATTCCAACACATTTTCCCAGTGCCAATGGTTTAAATCTTACAGGCCAAACTATGCAGCTGATTCTCCATAAGCACACAGTGTTACTGTTCAAATGCCCTTTATACCATGCAATGGAAGCACCAGACTCTGCATAAAGAAAGCCAGGCTCAGCACTAGCTCTCTCTACCAGATCAAAATGACAGCTGACAAAACTTTGAAGCTGGCAGAATTTTGAAGAAAAATTCACTATAACAAAAAAATTATGTATTAAATAAAATCAGAAGTCCTTGAGTATGTTCAGTTGGTCAATGAAAACTAAAACTATTACGATAAAGTAATGCTGGTGTTATTATTCTGGCCAACAAAGTTTATTAAGAACATTATTTCTGTCATTGTACAGACAGACAAAAAAAATAAGAAAAGAGAAAAGAACTATTTTTCTACATGCCTTACTAGTTGCAGATTTAAAGCAAACTCCAACAGCAAGCAATACAAAATTATAAAGAAGAACAGCTCTTTGGAAAATTACAAGGCAAAGTGGTGGCCAAGGACCAGAGACCACAATTACTTGACTGTTTTCATGCAGTTTCAACCGTATTTATTTTCTCCATGCCCAGTGGTATGAAACATTTCAGGAAGACTTAAGAATTGCATGGAGCTTTCATTCTGAGAATGCAAGTGAAATACTCACATATTCAAGGAGCAGCAACATGCTCAGAAAAACAATGTCATCTGACATGCTACAAAGTATATGCAAAAGTAATTATTGATTCACAGTCACCAAACAGCAAAGAAGTTTGAAATATGTAGTTGAAGGATACATGCGTTTTTTTCATCTATGTTCCCTGAAACATTTGTAAGAGCTTCCCTTCAAAGCAAACAACGCATGGCACATCTTCCTGAACAAACAGACCAGATGGAGCAACTTGTTTACTATGCAGTGAGTGCTTGCTTCAGATCTACAGCAGTAGAAAGAAGATAGCCTGAGTGTGTAGGTCACAGGTGAAGCAAAAAGCAACATATGGCAATCCCAAAACCACAATGCAGCCAGAGGAGAGTCTTTCAAAAAACTTTGAAGAAATAATTCTCATTATTGCCAAGAAAGGAGTAGGTGGCAGGCAGTTTGCATTAGCCATGACAACCCAATACAAAAACACAAAGCCTGAATTAATCTTGGCAACAGAGAAGAGAGGGGTGCTTTTAGCAGACAGCAATTAAGGATTTGGCAAGGAAAGGAAAGGGTGCAAGTCAAAGATAACGCTAGTACCATAGGTCCAGATAACAGAGGAAGATAAAGACACAATGAGAAATACACAGCAGAAAAATAATTAATTCAGATAGCAGTACACCATCCAGTAGGACCAACAGATGAAACAAGAAGAAAAGAGATCTGTGAAAGCGCACATTTGGAGCACAGAGTCATCTCAGCAACACTGAGAATCACCAAAAATTATGCAGAGGCAGTAACACACACCTGCAAAAGCAGATGATTAACTTTTTGGTTATGGAGAAACAGAAATAAAGGAAGTTAATGAATGAACTATAAAAGATTTTGGAAGAAAGCAGGAGAGGGACACTTAGAAATCAAGGTACAATACAGGTGAGAAACTATGATGGGAGACTTGGACAAGGGTGTTTCAGGCTTAGGAACTAATAGGTGGAAGAGAAAAACTTGTCAATTTAACAGAGTACCCCTACTTTCTTAAATGAAGCAGGGGTTAATCTACTAAGTGTCAACAGCTTGCCTTATCCTAGTTAATTATTTAACATTCACTTCTTGCTGAAGGTGAAGTACTAAAAGCATTACAGGTGCTTCATAATTACCACTGGTTAATAGTAGAAAGGGACGTGATGAAATACACATCTTGAACTTAGTCTAATTTTATCTGTGTGTTTAATTTACCCTCTGTATTTCCTTTTGGTAAATAAAAGTATTTTGCTTCACCTGCTACAGCACACAGCAACACTAAAGGCTAATCCAACAGTTCAGCATGGAACATCTTTCGTTCCTTCATGCTATTAAGAAGAAATCTTGGAGCTTGCTTTGTCTTCCCATGATTGACATTACAGACATGTTACTGGCAGACAAAATCAAACAGCTTAAGATGAAAATGTTCACACTGGTAGGTCATGGGGAGCACAAAAACTTACCAGTTGCTATAAAGTTCATTCTGGAACAAAAGCTCAAATGAATTGCGCTGTGCAAGTCAAACAAAAGAAAGTACAAAACTAACAAAACCCCCTTTTGCCTCAGTGAGCCCCAAGACCAACTCAGGATCCTCTTGGCCAAAGAAAGCACGCAGTGCTGCACACTCTCACAACTTGACTGCAAATCTTGCTTTGTTTAATGTCTCAACTTCTCAGGTCAAGAGATTTAGATAAAAAGCTACATGTTAAATGTTTGTGTGAAGAAAAACACTTAGTCATAGAAGTGCAAAGAAAAAAATATAGTTATTTGGATATGTATTAACTAAAATCTAGGTAAAATCTAGATAAAACTAATAAAAAACCCCTCTATGTTATTTTCAACAGATTGTTTTCTGCTGATCTCACTGTATGCAAGAAAAAGCCTTATGATATTTGAATGCTCAAAGACAGTGTTACAAGGAATTTCTGAACCAACTGCCGTGACCTGCCCTCTTACTGACCTACTGAAAATGCACATCTTACTAAAATTCCAACTAAACTTTACTCTTAGTACTTTCCCTGAATAACCTTTAGAAATCCTGTGAGGGACACCACATTTCTCCTCCCTTCTCTTGTAATAAATGAAGCTTCTTCATGTTCATAACCAGAGGACAGCAGTTCTTCTTGGTTCCAGCAGAGAGACAAAATAACAGAAGGCAGCAAGGGAGATTGAAGACCAAACAAAGATTAACAGTACTGTCTATTTGTTCATTAAAAATTCCATATGTTCATGTGCATTAGGTCAGCTAAAACTGCATTTTAAAAAAAGCCTTTCATAAGGATTTGCTGTTTTCCCAAGTATTAATTGCTAAGGGTCTGATACATGTGAATTATAAAGTGACTAACAAGAATTTAAATGTTAAAACATTATCTACTTCATACAAGAATTCTTTAGATAAACTAAATCAATATTTCTACGAGCATTCAAAGAAGGAATGTTAGAATGACTCACTGTTAATAAGTTATCACTTGAAAGAAGAGCACAGGTGTATTAAATAAAGTAGGTGGGAGCACTCTGAATTCACCTTATTCATAAAGAACTACTTTTCTCACTTTAAATCTCTTCTTACTGTCTTTCAATCCTTATCTCATATTTTTAATGGCTAAATTTAAAACAACATTTGCTTTTAAATTGGGAAACCAGTGCCTGGTAACTGAACTGCTGAACTGAAATCAAGTGTTTAGTTCCCTTGAGTTCCTGTCTTCTTCGACCACTGACCAAATTCAAAACTGATTAGCAAGCAATTAGGCTATCTTAGCCATGATAAAATTAGCCATGGCCAGTAATGCATGCTATTGTGGAATAACACTGCTTAGATTTTCAAGGACTTTATGTTAGAGAGCCTCTAAACCCAGTCACACAGAAATGTAAAAAAAAAATTAGATATCAATTAGAAATACAGACACAAAAAGTCTGTTTGAACAGCTTTCTCCCTTAAGAAGATTTAATAATCAATAAGACCATAACATTTTACAAAAACAAAAACATCCAATGTTCTTCGTGAAACACTATGAATATCCACTTCAGTCAAAGGAAGTTACTCGTCCTACAGTATCAAAAGTAGAATATGGAAGAAAAAATGCAGCACAAAATGAATGCAACATTATATTAAGATACTTAACTAGTCCACCAAAGTGCTCCTTGCTCATCTAGAAAAAATGAAAATGCCCTCAAGTCTCATTTCCCTTGCCTTTCCAAAAATCAAGTACCAAACCGAACCTATTCAGCACTCCTAAATTCATCACTGCAAGTGTAAGCACTGTGTGGACTGAAGTGGTGCAGGGAAAGAAGAGCTGTAAACAACAGGAAATCTCCAGAGACTGAACTGCTTTTTATGCTTTTCATCTGTCATTTAGCCTACGTTTTATATATTTTATTCTCATCACCTGCGTATCTCCTGCACTTCTTATATTGTGGATGTTGAACTTCTGAGTGAATAGAGACATTCAGGAATAGGGATTGAGTTGGAGTTTGTCCCCTACAGATCAAAAGCTAATGCTATCAGGTCAAACTTATCACTGAAACTGAACTTACTGAATTCCAGGGTCTATTTTACCTCAGTTTCAGCACTGCCCTCGGCAAAATCCTTCAAGCAATAACAAAGAACTCCCTCCATGCAATCACATTATCCACTTTTATTTATCCACAGAACGCATACTTCTTACGTTATTGTGCTTTGACTATTAACTTTTTGGAAATTAGCAGAGGTAGAAAACACAGCATGTCTAACAGAAAATTCATAACTAACCGAGTTCATAGGAAAATGTCATATAATCCAAGAAGGTTTAAAGATATTCAGTAGGGAAAAAAAGTATGAGATGCAACATTCTTATTTCATACTGATACTGTAAACTTGTCTTTTATTATACAAAACAACAAAGAAGGACAACATAAAGGGCTGGTAAATTTGTTGGCATGCATGCATCTAAAGCTTCATTTTTTCTTGCAGTTTACATGAGCAATCAAATTAGTCTACTGGTCTGAAAAGACAGGCAAACATGTCCACTGGCACTGGTTTACCCAAAAAATAGTACCTTAAAGCTAATTAATATGATAGCTATCAATGAGTACATACAATTGCTGCCATAAGTATGCCAGCATGCTTCTGATTAGATGGGTATCTTCTCAAACACAATTTAATAGAATTTATATAAAATGGGTTCTGCAAAAGCTAAAGAGCTATAAAAATTATCTTATTCTTCCAAAACTGAGTCCTCTTTCAGATTCATATAATCTATAGCTGCAGACTTTTCCATCTCATCCCATGGGAAAAAAAAAAAAGGAATTCTATAGTTACCAAAAGCCAAAAAAACCCCACCAAAAACAAAACCACGAAAACCCCCAAAACATCAAATACACACCAAGACCACTTAACTTGATGCTCTATGCTGTATTATTTGCAGTTTTTGCAGGCAAAATATTCCTTGGAAGGGCCCAAGTTACTGTAAGACCTAATTTTCCACCATCCATTATCTGAAATTGTCAGAAAACCAAAGGCTGAAACTGCCTCTGGACTCTTCCCCAGCTGAATGAAAGGTTTATCAGTGGTATCACTGGAATGGAGATTTCATCATAAATCCTGTGTGACTTCAGGGTGTGTAGATTAATAAAGGCACATCATATACTGCAAAATTACAGAGCCTTGACAAGGAACAGCCAAATTCTCTTAGAGAACTCTGGACAGATGGCAGGATTTGACTATCACTAAATCAGCTTAGTCAAATACATTACTAGTTCTCCAGCTCAATATTTGCTGTGTATTCCCAATGAAACTGCTGAATGAAAAGGGCAATGTGTCAAGCTTATATAGCAAGTAAACATCAGAAATCCATTTTTCTCCAAGATCAAGCTCCTCCTGATGTGCTAGAAACTTATACAAATTACAAAAAAACCCAAGCTTCTCTTGAAAAAGATGCTCATTACAAAACACTGAAGATCAAAACCTAAACTCTACTATTTTTGTGCATTTGCTATTTAATTAAGTGTCTGTTAAGCTGCTTCTTTGCAACTATGGAGTATTTGAGGAAAATCAGGAGGTCAGACTGATTGCCACAGAACCCCCACATCAATGAACAAGCATAATGGGCTTTCAGGTATCTAAAATAACAGGTCCCTTGAAGGCTGGAGTGCAGCTTCTCTTTGAGATAATTCCATCAGCAAGGGATGAGTGCTTCACTTATCAGAACTGCCACATAATGCTCAAGCACAAATTAACGCTTGCAAGAAAAGATGCATGATTCTGCTTTGGTTTCTAGAAGGCAATTCTGAACTCTTGTTAATTTTCCTCTTAAAAGCACAAGGAATTGAAAGCTTTCTTAGAATTACCAGATTTGTAACCAAGCATTCACAGAGAAATGTATTTTTTCAGTACATAATGAAAACTAATTTGGATGGAAATCATATGCATTCGTATTTTGCTAAAAGAAATTATTTTCAAACATTTTTGCCTGTCCTCTGTGCAGTGACATTTCTTCTCCCTTTTCACCATAAGGTTAATACTCAGGAAGGAGAACAAGGTGATTATTACTGTGCATGACAAGGATTGTTTGCTGCAGCAATTACTCTTCAATCAGAACGTTACTTTTGTTTACACTCAACAAGGATAAAATTATGAACCCTAGATATTACCATATGCTAAATACACATTTTATACCGCTTGAATTATGAGCAGGCAACACACTTTAATACAGGTGTGGCATGGCTTTTAATGCAAAATTATGACACCTCTTTTGAAATCCTAACATTCTGTACTATTAAATAGCTGGTCTCACTTTCATCTGCATGAGACAGGTGGTTAATTTTATTTGCATCAATACACTGAACTAACAGGTATATTCTCATTTGTATGACAGTGAACGCTGTACTCTTATAACCTGTATATTTATTCCCCTGAATTATTATCTAAAATACAGTCAATGCTTCAAGTTTCCAATGAAAAGGTTAATAAAAATTAGTTCCATAGACAAGTACTGTGATTTTCCATGGATGTTAAGATTTTTAATAGTGATACCGAGAGCTCATGAATAGAATTTACATAGACAGTGCACAGTCTCCCCAAAGCATTTCTACAATTGATTCCTTCTGTGATTTGACTCGGACTGAATGGTGTCAAGTAATTTATTCACCATTGTTTGGGACAGGCTATTTAATTCCCTTCTGACTCTTAAACAACGTGAGAGGTTGCGTGTCTCTCTGTGTTAGTGCACGGCCTGGTTAATCACACACAACAGGCCTGTGCTCACTTAGGTGGGTCTTTTCAAATAGATGGCAATTAAACCCTCCTACATATGAATCACTTTGCATTCACAGAATACTTTCTATATGAGCACTAAATATTTACAAATGAGGCTGGAATATTTTATATAATTTCTCCACCTCAGCTGAGATGACCAAAGAGCGCTATCATTATGTACATAACAGAGTTATAGGCAGGTGCAGATTAAACAAGGTCACCTTATTCCTTACTCCCATCCTCCCGTTGTGGCTATGGCACCTGGACTCTGAACCTGACATGCTGCTCATATTGCTGGCTTGAAATAAAACGTGTCCCAATTCTGGGTAGTTTACAGGATGTTTTGTAAAAGAAAGTTATGACTGTTACTTGTTAAGATTTTAAGAAGTTTCCCACATATCCTAGTCTGTTCATTTAGGCCACACTCTCTTCCACAGGAATAAAAAAAGTGAGATGAGCTGTGTCTGCTGAATTCCTAGTTCTGAAAAACAAAATCATCAACTTAAAGTCTAACACTGCAACCTCAAAGGAATTTTGGAGGAGGAAAAAGCCATGGACTCCTTCACAGCCTCCTTCAAAATGACAAAGAGAAGAGTCAATATGCTAATGGTCACAGCGCTGCTTATTAGAGACATTTTAAAATAAAGCCTTTGTCTCATGGGAAGCTCCAATCTGCTTTTCAAATACCAACAAATATACTTTTAGCAGATCAAAATTAGAAAACTCTTTTCCCATGGAAGATGAAATATAGCATATCAGACTGACTCTTACTAGACATTTTCATTTGAAGCAAAAAACATTTCTACTTTCCCAAAATGAAGTATTTTATGTTTTCTTTAAAACATTTTAACAGTGGTTTATTATCTGTGTTTTTAGTGTTAGGACCTTTGATCACCTTCCTTTTAAAAAACACAAAGCAAAATTGTAAACATATTTACTATGCAAAGCATATGGCACACTATATTATAATTTATAAACAAAGTACCAGATTTGTGAACTGAGATTTTGCAAATCCTGAAACAAATGCAGGATGCATTTGTTTAAACCAAACCACACAATGCAATAAAACGTGCCTAGTTCAAATTTCTGTACTTCCATCTGTTATGAATTACTCCTTACACTATCCTGCAGAAAGAATATTTCTGGTTTTATTATTATTATTCTTATTAATACTTGAAAAAACCTGGATAGCCTTAGCATTTTACCATTTGTAGTTGAATTAGCTGGCCTTTCATTTTGTCTTTATAACCAGCCATCATAATGCACAGTTTATCTATGAATAAACCACTTGGTAATAGTACTTTGTCACCTTCACATATATTATTGATGAGAAAGCTGACAAGCCGGCAATTACGATGCTCCACCACTTGTCCCATCTCCAGGCTCAGCCTTAGGTACCGATGGAACAGCTGAAGTGAAAACTCAGTTTTACATTTCAAAGAAAGTGCAAAGGCAGTGAGAAAAGGCTGCCCTGCAAAGGACACAGAAATTGTATTCATTGCTGGAAAAGTTTATTTGAGTAGACTATATTATTTACTCTGTATGATAATAAAGGTTAGACTGTGAGTCCACATCTTGTTCAGCTAGATGTTCCACTTAGTTTTGCATTCAGTCTTGGATTAAATCTATGATTCTGACATATAAAACAGTTACAACACTAATCAGAATTTAGTATCAAAAAACACAGATTCAAATAACGGTCAAGATATAAATCAAGCAGATTTTAATGGATTTGTGTTTCTATTGTTCCACCGGCAAGACATACAACAGTATTTCTTGGACTCCAAAACATTGCCAAGTGATAAATTAAAGGTCATATCAAAAGTATCTGAAATCAGGATGCTCTAAAATGAGCAAACAATCCTGAGATCATTTGTATTCTCTGTTTCCATCCAAATTCTCAGGTTGCCAAAAATCACCAAGCCATTCCATAAACAGTAAGTATTTATTCCATGTTCAATTAGTCCTTTCTAAAGTAAGTATAACACAATAATTTATCCAACAGAAATTACCTACATTAAACATTCTTTAACATACACATATGTTTTAAAGAGATTAATATCAAATGGGATTACACGGGCTGCATTGCAAATCTTAAAATCTTGGTTTTGAAATACCACACAGCCTTTCTTTCCTGTATTTTTGAACATGATACTAAATATCCCATGTTAAGACACACTTATCAGCTTGCTAATGAAAGTCATAAATACAATAAACAATACAACTTTGCAATGATAACTCCACACTGTAAGTACACTACATCTACAGTATAAGTTAATGAAAAGAGCTGAGCTAAATCAATGCTAACAGAGAACATAAAATACTTCTCTTACCTCCATTTCTGTGCAGTGTAAACGGCCTGATTTATCTGTAAGAGAAAAAAAAAGTTTTCAGATAAAGTACGAGACAATGAGAACGAAACTAAAAAGTTGAGTCACTTCTCTTTTTTGAGTAATTGCCAAGTATTCCTTGTCTTACTTGAATCACACATTTCAATAATGTTTTTATTCTTTATGCATCATGGTTAACAACAAGAAGGCCCTACCCTTTTTATTTGGATCCTTTATAATACTGGCTTTTTAAAAGATGTGTCTTTGATGCCTGGCTTCATTATTTAAATTGTATGATTGATGTTTGGCCATGGAGGGAACATGAAAATATGTTGGCTTAAATTAAGCAGTAACAAATAGTTATTTTGAGAGAATAACCAGCATTAATTCATAAACTAGGGAAAAGCCACTGTTCCATCTGATACTTCTGGGATTTCAAAGAGTTCAACAGAAATGAGAAGTTCAAGCAAATTAAAGTTAAAACATTACTGTGCTATTTTTGTAAGTCCCACTTGTCAATTTTTGCATTTCTTCCGAGTTCAGAAACATCACTTTGGAATTTGTATAACAAAGAAAAATTAAGTTTCTGAACTGTTTCATTAAATTGAAATCTCAATTTTCTGAATCACAAAACAGTTTTATACCAAAGTGGCTTGGCAGCTTAACAAAACAAAGACCGAAATTTCACAGCACATTAGAAAAGTATCATTTCACTAAAAGCAGCAAGTTTATAATTTTGTATCCTTATCAGAATAGGGTATCAGAATATCAGAAGGAATCCTGACAGGATGATTTCCTGCTGGAAAAAATTTATTCAAAAAAAGTTAATTGTTCCACAGAAATCTATCCATTTGAAAGGGGATCTACCCAAAACTTTAATTTCAAAACAGAGATATCAAATTTTACATTTTTTTTGTCCTAGCTTCATTGCATTCACACTGCTGGTTTAGAATTTGCAGCTTTGGAACCAATTGCTCAGAGCCTACAGAAGACATGATTCTGAGACCTCACACACTCAAAACCAAGAACAGGATGCATCTGCTTGACTGTGCGTACTCTAAGAGCACATGTTCAGGTAATGATTAGGAGGGATTTACTGCAATAGTTTGGAAATAGTTTGTGATTTGTACCCATAACTGGAAGGACTATTTTATCAGACTGGCTGACTAGCCCAAGGAAGCTCAACCAACTGGCTGGCAAAATATTCACACAGAGAAGTGATCGCACTGACTTCATATGACAAATGTGAACGGCATGCAAAACACTCAGCTCTGGGAAGAGTCACCTGCATAGAAAAAACCTCATTTTTCATACTGAACTAGTCACCTTCCTTTGAAACTAAAGGTTAAACACATCGTGAACGAGTAGGGAACACCCACCTAACAGTGTGAAAGTTGTTTGCTTTCCTTTTCAACTGTTGCCAAAGCAAGCTAATGCTTAGCACTGGTGTCTGACTTCAAAACTAAGAGCAGAAGAGTGACTTAAAAAGGCTTTTGCTTCTCATATTATCTTTTTTAAAAGGACTGGTACCTCTGGTTCATTCACTTTCAGATCCACATAATAGATTTTTTGGTGTTTAAAATGGTAACAGTCACGTGATTATTACAAACTATAAATAGGAGAAATTTATTGAGAATGTTTTTTTAACTCCTAGGATTATAGCAGATTTATTAATATTATGAGCTACTTTTGTGAAATCAATTGACAGGTGACCAAAACAATGTATCTTTATGATAGAAGATTAATTCAGAGAAATGTAGTCAAGATAGGGGAAGAAAAAAGCACATACTGTCTTTAAAAAGACATTACCTTTTTTAAAAAAAATTACTACTTCATTGTATATTGCAGTGCATACAGTAGGCCACCAATGTTTGCAATCACTGATAGTTTAAAATATCTGGACTTGCATCTCCTATGGTCTAAGGGAAGAAGAGCCAAGCTGTCTACTAGATCCTCTGAGTAGCACCAAGTACTCATTGCTGCACCTCACAACAGTGCTGAGATCTTATGAACATCCTTTTAGCAGAAATCCCAAACAAGTCCTGAAGCACAGGAAACCAATAAATCAGCCCAGACCAAAACAAGAAAGATAAAATCTGAATTTCTAAGAGTAACAGCTCCAATCTTGCAGCTCCTTTGATAAACTTGCATGAAAGCTGTTCCTCAAAGAAAAGCACTCAAACTCAGGAGTGTTTTTTATTATTAAACTCAACTATTTATTCCTATTTACACCAGCATTTTAAAACCCAGTAGTACTGTCATGAGTACATGTGCTGGGGCAGGAAGGGGGAATAACAAGTCTTTCATGCACCCAGACTGCTGCAAGTGACTGACTTACAACATTTTAATATACACTGTATTATGGTAATTATTAACCATTCCATATGCCTCTGTAGCCTGAGACCAGCTACAACTTAGCAGATTTCCCAAAGCTCTTTGCAGCCACTTGTGGACTCCCTCCACTGGGAATTTACTGCATTTGTGAAGAGATCATTAACAATACTGTTGATGCACTCACATCTATCAAGACTGAAATGAATTTGCTAAATTTATATGGCTCCTGCAAGCCAATTTATTTATACTGGCTTTATCTATACTGGCTGAGAGTAGAAATTTCTTCTCTCTTCAGTTGACATGATTGAAAAAGCAGTAACTCATAACTGTAGCCTAAGGGTCACACTCCCTTCATTAGCACTGAAAAAAAAACCTCCCCATAAGTCATAGAACAGTCTGTGTCTGCCATCAGAATGCAGTGCTTCTCTGGTAAACAGGTGATGCCTTAAAAAACTATTTCAGCTGCTGATTCTTAACATAAATGCAGACTTTTCCAGACTTCAAAACCATTCAACTAGATATTCATCTGTGCAGCATTTTTACCATTCCTACTGCCAAAATATATTCAACAGTAATTTACCATAACAGATTTCAAATAGAAGCTAATGCATTCATTACTAGTAAACAGCATAACTGTCAACTTCAGTTTATAAACAAACTACAGTTTGGAAAATTAGATAATTTTTCACTCTCAGCTTGTTGAAATGTAAAAAGTGAACAGTTTTTGAAAGAAGGAAAGTGACTTACATTGGAGGTTTCCTGTATTTCTAAAAACAGTCTTCAGAGAGACACATTTGACAGAAAAAAAATAAAATAAAAGAAACCCCAAACCTTCACATGCATTTTTTTGTTCTTCAAAATTTCTATCTGAAAAGTATTCTTCTGTCAAACTCTCAGCAAGAGGAGTCATGACAAACTTTCCTCAAGCACTAGGGAAGACTGTCTCAATCCCTTAAGGCAGGAGCTCCCTGTACTCCTTCCAATGGTAAGGACTATACCTCTAAGACTGAGTTTTAAAAGCAAAATAGATAACTCAGTATGTTAGAATGGACTGACCCAGGTATTTGTAGGACAGCACATGGGATATGCCAACTCATCTGCACTCCTCTATCTGAAGAAAAATCAAGCTACAGAATTGACTCTAGTGATGTGACACCACAATCAGCCAGCCACCATTTCAGCTCTATTCAGCTGGTCTAAGAGCCCTGCAGCTCAGAGCATCTCCCTAGCCTTCCTCTAATGTCTCAGACTCCTCTGCTCACATCCACAATCAGTTCCTTCAAGACAGCTTCTTCCAGAATTGAAATGATAAACACTGATTTTTCTGGCCACAGTGTGGCTGATGCACACATTGGCAACAAACCTGAAACTCATTTTATGTCAAAGATTAATATTATAATTAAATGTCACAGCCTACTTCTGCAAGTCTAGAGTGAAAACAAGCTGCTGTTGCTACAACAGAACTCAAGTTGCCTGCAGGAATGACAGACACTGCCTGTACGTACCAAAGGACAAAAGTGGAAGAAGAGGATGAAGAAGGAACATAAGGGCTAACCTAGGGAAAGGGGGCAAGGAAGAACATGAGAGTCACTAACTCAAGTTCCTTGAGTTGAATGGTCTTTAGTCACACCCCTCAAATTAACAGTAAACTGAATTTGTATTTGCTTTCTAGCTTTTACATCTTCAAGAGCTTTTCTTTGCCCTTAAGAGAATGAGGACTCCTCAAGTAAAAAAATTAAAATTATAAAATTTTAGACTCACATTTAAACATCCAGAAACTGGAGTTTTGGTAACTGGAGATTTGGTGACTAATCTGAAACCGGTCAGATAAGTTACCAAAAACGAAAAGTTCATCAATACAAGAGTTAAGATGAGCACCAATAAAAGGAAAGGGAATGAAAGAAGAAAGCAGAGGCAATCATGCCACAGAAGGAAAAGAGATAAATATGCAAAGAATGGGATTTGTAATTAAATGGAGATGAAAATACCGATGTAGCAGAAGTGAACCAAGCTGAAGACAGACAGTGAAAACTTGTATGATAAAAAGAAACAGGAAAAAAAAACAAGTGAAAAAGATAAAGACAAATACAGGCAAAGGACATCTTAGAAGTAAGACACATCAAGATGCAGGGAAAAAGGTCAAAAAGAGTGAGAACATGAGGAAGTGGAAGGAAGCAGACTGGATTAGGAGAGGTAACCAGAGACCCTCTCAGAGCAGGAAGCACAGAGACCCAAGTTCTGTTCTCAAGAAAAATACTTAGGCTTTGAGGATCAACATATCCTTCCTTTAAACTGTAATTAGAAGGTAACAAGAAATGGGATGACGTTTTAGAGCTTGTGGCTTTTTGGATATGACTCATGATTTCTGTATCAGACTACAACTGATGACTTCTTAATTATATGCCTCATTTTTCTGCATAGGAAAGAGAAAACTAAAAATTTTAAGAGAATACAAGGAAAATTCTTAGAGAGGTTTCTAGACCAATGGCAATCAGGACTTTCTTTCCCTGTGCAAATTTTTTCATGCCTTCTGTTTTCTCCATTGACGTTACTCTCCATTTTTAACAGTAATAAGCAATTTTTGTCCATTGCACAAAGCAAAGATAATGACTAAGAGGTCTTCTGTATTAATACCCTGTTAAATCTTGTAATAAAAATATTTTAAATTTCAAATTAACAAATCCATGTTACCTTAGCGCTACTTCCTAAGATATAATTACATGGCTGTTCTTTGTCTTGTCTCATTTCTATTCAGCACAAGGCTGTGATCAACATATGATTTTTCTGTATTCCACTGCTCACTCTCTTTAGCAAACCTCTAAGTTTTCCTAAGGATCACATCCATTTTTGCTACTATAAGATAAATACAGTGATAGTTGTGCATCTCCAAGTGCTACTGGACTCCTTTCATAACTGACAGTCTCTTCTTTAGATGCTTATATACAGATACTGCACTCATCCTCCTCTGGCCTGTACAGGTATCAACTCTTCCCCAAAAAAGTGTGAATTCACAGAGTTCATGTGTCTTGATTCTTATTTTTAAAAATTTCTGTTACTCTGATCATATTCTAATTTTTCCTGGAGCTACCCAATTGCCTGCTCATTCAACAAGTATGTGTGCTTCTGAACTGTGACTCCATTCAAGTCATCAGCAGTTTCTCCCACCATTTTTGATGGATCCAGTGCTTCAAGCAGTTTACAGCTTTTCTAAACTGATAACTCAGCACTGTTGGATCTGTTAAGAACTGTCACCAGCTGTTAATAAACTCTCTCAAGTAAATGAAAAATGAGTTCTTTTAATTCTTCTCTACTTCAGCTGTGTCTTTGCAGTCTTGTATTTACACTATACAAAGTGACACATCTAATTTTGCTCCTCTTAAAGTGCACAGTAATAAAATACAGTAATGCATTTTGTTGTGTCATGTGTCATGCAAGCTGTTTTAAGGTTTTATCAAGAATAAAACAATGTTGTCTCCTTATTTGATCTGATGCTGTAATGTGATAAACTAGTTCAGAAACAAAGAGTAAACACTCCTCAGTTTCCTTTTAACAGATACTATGAAAAAGCTTCCCCACTTTCATGGAGATATGCTCACTGCCAACATGGATGCAGGATGTTACATACCTTTAATCCTCTTGTTACCTGCAACATTCATACTGCACACTTGGCAAACACAGTCAGGCTTGGGCAAGACTCATCCACAGCTCTGTGCCACCATGTGGGTCATTTGCACTGTCTGTCACTCTGATCCTGTCCTGTTCTGAATCATTCTGTTCAAGGCTCTCTCTCTCGCTTTCTCTATTCCTCTCTGTCATAACATACACTGCTACTCTGCTCATTTTCTAAGCTCCACTTGAGCTCCCCCAGTCCCACCCATCATCTCTCATGAGGCACTGTGGGGTAAACTGTCACCTCCAGCCAGCCCTGAAGCTGGACTCCATTATCCATTACCTATTTTTCCCTCGCTCCCCCAAAAGCATCTTTGTTCTTTCTCCAGCAATGTCCCATAGGGATATGATATTAACTCTCTGCAACATCATGGCAGATGTCTCATTTTTCACTCTTCTCTTCAATTGCTGTTAACAATGACAACTAAAATTCCATGTTTCTTTCTACAGCAACGTTTTTACTTCATTAGGCAAGAAAATCTCTGTTAAAGTACAAACGTCTTATCTTTTACTTTGGTCATTGTTAATACCAGGAGCCCAGAATTCCTCAAAGTTCTTCTTTCAAAGTTCAAAGTTCAATGTTTTCCTTAGGAACAAATGCAGTTTTCAGACAACACCAAATCAGAGTTCATTCTTTCACTGCATACTTCGCTGCATCTTCAACATTTCTCCATACAAATACAGGCAACTAAGGTCACTTATCCCTGATGGCAATTTCTTATGTTCTGGAAACCACACTGATGATAGAAAGCCTGGCATAAATCAGGCCTAAGCTTTCTCTCTTCCACAGATCAGTAGAGCAAGAAGACATAAAAGCATCAACTCACCAAGACTTCCCTCTGCTGTCTAGTACTATTTTCTTCCTATCTTGATATCCAATATTAAAATACCTGTATAGGTATCTATCTTAAAACTCTTGCACAAAAAAATGAGGCTCAATATATCAAGCCTTACTATTTTTAAATACAGTTGTTTCTGAATACCCTTGAATTAGATTTGAATTCTGAATATAACTAAGTCTTCATCCTAAAGGTAATATTTATTTTAGCACTATTCATAGCAACACCTCTTTCAAAACTTAAACATCAAGAAAGGCCATTCCATCCATCATCTTTAAAAAGGGTCAACAAAATTAGAGAAAAAATGGTAGTACATTAATTTTCCTCTAAAAATCATGCATATTTTTCCTCAGTAACCCAGAGACTGACAGATAATAATGTCTTCATGTACATAAGTTGAATTTGCATTTATTCATCCTGTTTTTCCATTCTTGCCTTCCAAAACCTGGGCACACAAGGATGCAAGAGGGACATGGACTTCATTAAAACTGCCAAGACAACATAAACTATTCTTCTCCAGCATGTCTCACCCTGAGCCCTCCAAGTCCTGTGAAAGCCACCATGCAGTCAACTTTTCTGTGATCTTTTTGATTCAAAGCCAGAATACTCCATGCATTATGCCCTCCTGCTGAACGCCTGGCAGATTTCCAAGAGAAAAATCTGCATAGTACTCGCTTCTGGTAAGACCAGCTGTAATTTCTCTGTGTGTTTTCTCTCCTAGGGCTGGAGGACGAGGCAAAAGAAGGGCCACGGACACTACCCACAGTTCACGGTCTCGGGAGGGAGATGGAAGGCCAAGGAGCCAACCCTTAACAGCCAACAGCTGGAAGTGAGCCCAACTCAGCCTTCAAGATATCCTTCTTTGCCACTTTCCAAGATCCTCATGGCTATTCCTCTTCGGGAGCTCAGTGCAATGCCCAAAATTGATGGCCACCTTTGCTAAGCCAGGGATCTGGCATTAACAAAACATGCAGGGAAAACCTTCATTTTACCCAGCCTTCGCACCCTCAAAACTGTCCTGTTTCCCACCTCTGGGAAGGAGGGGGCAAAGCCTCTGGGCTGAAAAGCAAGAGCTTCTTATCCAGCTTGCAGCAATGACACAGCCCCAACGAAACAGCCTCCAGTACCCTCCAGTATCCTGTGCCCCTGGATCCTGGGCATGATGTCGACTGCTAGCTCTTGTGCAGGTTTTCTGCTCCTGAATCTATAATTTCATTATTGCTTCAAGTTTATAAAAACATGTGTAAATGAGATTCTGCAAGAAGAGAGCTTGGACAAATCAAACCACATGTTTACCCCAAACATTTTAACTCATTCAGAAGTTAATTTTTATTGCATCTGGCACTTTACTGGATGCCACCATTAGTTCTTTTCATATAAATTGCAAGTAACAAAGACTGCTAAAGCACCCATTAGTTAAAATAAATTCTACACGGTACCATGGGTATTTCGAAGCATACTTCTCTGGTATTTAGATGTCAGACAATGATCCATACTAAGAAAACCACAGCGAGCTTTATGTTTATTTTACATATTCATGCAAAATCTTCTTTCTTTTTCTTATTTTGGTTCTGGAAAAGTAAAAAGGTTTTCACTGCTCTGTAAAAATATGCCTTCATGTGCATCTCTAGAGCAAACTCTTTGACATGACTGTGTTTACTGCATTTGCTCCTGACTTCGCCTGAGCCCCACTGACAGGCGTGACTGATCACATCGTAGTTCGCCACAACCCTGGACAAAGCCTGAATGTTCACTACCCAAAGACACCATTCTTCAGGGATTCCTTTATTTGCCCACACAGGATTCTGTTGTTTACTAAAACAGAAACTAACAACCAATATTTGTTCCTGTGAACTATCCAAACCTATGCACCAACCTACACCTATACATTTTTTTATGTATTGCTAGAACAAAACAGCTTTACAACTCAGAGCATTAACCCACAGAACCCCTATTGCTCTAACAAACCTCCTGACACATGCATTTGAATCTAAATTGTCTGAAATACAAAGGCAGGAAAACAATTAGCAGGAATCCTTCCTGATCCTCCTTTTGTCAGTGATTCAGGTGATATCAGTGGTGACATGAAAATGAACAACTGGGATGCATTTTCATCCTTCATCTTTTTACTTATTTTTAATCAAAACCTTATATTTTTTTTACGATAAAGAAATATTATTGGATCACACAGATAAAACTGAAAGATCTGAAAATCAGTCTCTGGTTTCATTTAAGGACTGGGATTCAACTCCAAGGGCATTTTTCTGTCCCACTATCAGCGAAACTCATCTCTTTCCTATCTCAAGGATATTTTTCAATTTCTAAGTATTGCTACTGGAATTTCAGGTATTAAGCGTGAACTGGAAAACTTTCACAAGAAACTGCTTTGGAAAAGTACCATCAGTTTCTACATAATCAGTACTTCTTTTCAAGAGAACTTTAATTTGTATCTTGAAAGTAAAATTTCTGTGACCATACAGCTTCAGCTGTTACGTTGTACTGCTCCCCAGGCCACAGAGACAGGGCACTTCCTAAGCTTTCACCGCTGTGAAAAGAATACAGAAGCTTACAAACAAATACCCATTCCAGAGGCTCAAGCTGTAACTGGCTGAGGAAGCTCATTAATCATCACCCAAAGAGACTGCAGTGAGCAATAAGGAAAAGAACAGGAACAGTTCAAAAGATACCAAGGAGAAGCAAGCCTTCTGTCAGCTTTTCAATTCAGTATAGTGAATTCCCAACATTCGATGCATCACGTATATAACAATTTCCAGTGAAAACCTGCTCTAGGTTTCACAAATCAAAGAACACAGAAAACCCCTTGTGAAAGCTTGGGGCCTGAGCAGCCTCTGTTTGCAAAGTCTATTCAAAGTTAGGTAGATGAGGAAGGCCAGGGGCAGGGAGAGGACCCCAGGAGGAATACTGCCTCTTTTCAAATCCAGGCACCTCTACCAACCTGCAGCTGATGGAAAAGCGAGTTCACCGAGGTTGTTTTAGGAATGGATAGCTGGCAGAAAAATCCCCAACTCCCCTTTTCTATTATACGCACTGGAGGGGGTACTCTCCCTGGGATAGCTCCCGCCTCCTGCTTTCCTGGGAGGTCTTAACAGACTGGTCATCTTTGTTTAGATACATATAAACACTCTATTAAGATTCTCAAGATATAAGCACACACATGTGGTGTTATAAAAAATAATACATACACTAATAAGATGAAAAAAAAAAGAAAAATAGACAGGGCTGTAATATTAAAAAAAATATCCATCCAAAAATTTAGATGTGGTATCAACATACACAGGTTAGCACATGTTGACTATAACATTTTCACAGTAAAGCTTTAGAATAAAATAAACATGCCGGATATCAGTGAGGGGTCTGAACTTTATATCCAAGTATATTCAACACCTTCCTACAGCCAGTAATGATATACTGTAAGAGGAAATAGGCTAGGTCCACCAATAGCAAGAAAAAAAGGCCACAAAAGAAAGAAATACATAGTAAACTGATATATTTCCTGCAATAGGGAAGAGAAAAGAAAAAGTCTTGATGTCATCTCAAAAGACTGTAAGCAAAAGCAGCACACGACATGCAACACAGAACTCTTCAATATGCTTGTGACATGCAGATGCCTTGGTCAGGAGTGTATTTTCCTGGAATTTCTGGGTGTTGGTCTGGCATTTAATTAACATTACAAAGACCTGTTTTTTAAAGCAGTTTTAAAAGCACACTAGATCACATTTAAATGGAAGTCATTATTAGACTTATTACAATTGCAGAACCAAATGACATCCTTTCTTCCACTAAATATATTTTGATATTTGCATGTACCACTAGCTCCAAACTGGATTACTGGAAGTCTCTGCCAAAAGACATTTCAGACAGGCACTGTATCAAAAGGCTTCATTAAATTCTAACACCAGGCATAATATTCATGCTCTAAATGCTGAGTGCTTCATTAATCCCATTTTGTGAATTTACCACTGCCTTCTGATTCACACAACTTTAAAATGCTGAAACCTCTGGCTTCCCAGAAAATTTTGTGACGTTGAATGTGGACTAGGCTGATACCGGGGAATACCATCATGTATGTGATAGCCGACCACATCCCTCTGCTGCCCATTTTTGATTTCTTTTCAGAAATCGAGCTTTACTTGTGACAAAAAATACTGCTTTCCACATTTAAAATCAGAAGCTTTGAAAGGCTAAGAAACAGACATGCGACCTCATTTTCCTTTCCAATGCAAAATACGCTTTCCTGGGTATTTTAACGAAACAGATGGTAGGTGCTAAGCCCCTGTACACGGCTTTCTCACTTACTTAGTGTCAGCACGCATCTAAATGGATCTATTTCTAATAGGTGCCTTTTGATGCCAAACTGTTCCGGAAGTCCCTGAGGGATGCACGGCCCTGCCGGAGGAACCCAAAGAGCAGGGAGCCCGCAAGAGCGGCGCTCCCGGTGTGTGGATGACACGGGATTGGTTGCGCACCAGGAGATACGACGCAATTATAAAACACTGAACCCGCATTCGCCTGCCCGCGCCCGCACGCAGGCGATCGCATCCCAGGCGAGGGGGTCAACCTTTCCACGCACGACACCGAGATGCCACAAGGAGACACACAAACACACAGACACGCAGACCACCCCCCCGCGCCACAGCCCCCGGCACGACCGAGGAGCCGAGAGCTCGCCCACCGCGACCCTCGGGCGGGAAGGACAGTCACGTCCGGGACAAAGGCTGATGGAGACGGGCGGCCGCCCGCGCCCGACCCCCGGCTGCTGCCGCCGGGGGCTGCGCGGGGTCGGCGCCGGCGGCGGGCCCCCCGCCTTTCCCGCGGCGGGGGGGGGCGGCCGGGCGGGGCCGTCCTGCCCCAGGGTGACGGCGCCGCCCCGCCAGACGCGGAGGTGCGCGGCCGCCGCCCCCAGCCTGGCGGCGGGGGTCTCTCCGCGGCGGGCACGGGCGCGCAGCGAGGCGCAGCACTGGTAACACACGGCCCACGCCTGCTCCTCGTTGATGGGCTGGTTGTAGAGCCGGAGGATCTCCTCCAGCGACAGCGCCTCCGGCTGCCCTCCGGACCCGCCGCCGTCCTCCTCCTCCTCAGCGGCCGGGCGGGAGGCGCCGGGCTGGGGCTCCATGCCCTGCGTCCGCCGCGGTGGTGGTCCTCGCTCAGCGACCGGCCCCGCCGCCGCGGCAGCGGCTGCTGATGCTGCTGCTTGCACTGATGCTGCTGCTGCTGCTGCTTGTGCTGCTGCTGCCGCCCGGTCCCGCCGTGCTCATCCTCTCCGCCCCGCTAGTGCCACCAGGCCGCCGGACGCACAGCCCGGCCCGCGCGGCAGGCAGCAGGAGCCAGGAAACAGGCAGGAGTCAGGAGGAAGGCAGGCACAGGATCGGCGCCCGGTCCGCCCGCTGCCGCCGCCGCCGCCGCAGGGGGAGCGACAGCTCATAGCAACGCAATGGCGTCCTCGTCCTCGCCCGCCCCCGCCGCGCGGCGCCGCCCGCCCGCCCGCCGCCGCAGCGCCCCCTGCCGGCACCGCCGCCATGGCGGGCGCGGAGCGCTTTGACCAGGGCTGCCACGGCAACCGGCGCGTACAGCGCCTGCCGGGCCGGGCCGGGCCGAGCCGCTCGGCTTCCACCTCTGCCGGAGACACCGACGGACGCGGGGCACTCGTGGTGCACTCAGCCCACAGCCCTCGGGCCGCTGTTTCTGCGCCGGGTGCTGGCAACCACCACCCGCAGCAACGAACAGCTCCCGGCGGGATGCGGGATGACACTCCCTGCACCCCCAAGTGTTAAACGCTTGACACGAACCCGCGCCATCACGGATACGGCGAAACGTGTTAGGTCCCCGCTATCACAGCAGGAGGGCGAGTGCCTTTGAATTCCAGGGTCTGCCCTCCTAAAGCAAACACTTCCTCCGGGAAAGCTCCATCCTCGGCAGCAGCAAGGCTGGAAGCGCCCAGGAGACGCAGAAAGGGTAGCAGAGCTAAACCAGCCCAGTCTGGGAAGGGAACAAGGGACTCGTCTTCCAAGCAGCTGGGAACTGACGTCCCTGCCCCTGAACACACCTGGGCACCCGAAGGGCACAACCTTCGTGCCAGCTTTGTCCCAGGCAAACGAGCACTTTCACGCAGAAAAGCATCAGACTAAATAAGCTGATGCTCAGAGCGAACACACAGCGTTTCTCTCTTTAGTGTTCTACCTCTCAGATGTGAAAGGAAAATAAAAATCTCCCGTTCGCATCTGATCCACTGGGAGCCGGGAGGGTGTGAGGAACAGCGCCGGGAGTGCCCCCTGCCGTACAGGAGCGGTACTGCACCTGGGCAGGGCCCCCGCCGCCGGCTCCAACTCTCCCATTCCTCTTCCAGCTCCTCTCTTCCCATTCCACCTGCAGTTCCTCTCTTCCCTTTCATTTCCAGCTGTACTGAACGCCGCTGCTTTCTTCCTCTTGAGTAACATACAGCGGTGAATATAAGATACGACTGGTACTTAAATAATGCTGTTAAATTTGGAGATATTCACCATACAATATGATCCAGCCTTTCAGGAAAGGAAAGTAGGGGAGAAATTGTACTTGTGAAGCTTTTATCAGCATCCTGTATGCTGTATAAGAGGCAAACGAATGCATTTTGATCTTTCAGGTAGAAAAAGAAAGATAACACAAAACCAGACTTGTGAAGTTAGCAGCAGGGCCAGTAAGTACATAATGCGCCATTAGAATCCTAAATTTAAAAAACCTCAGTGCTGTTGTAGGAAGTATTTAACACCTCTTGAAGAAAAAAGACAAAAATGGTGTCACACTGCCACACTGCTGATTAAATGTACATGCAAAATGTCAACATTCACTCCTGCTGTATGTGTTGCAAGATTCTCTAGGATCACGTAATTTTTTTGGTTCAGGACCAGCAGAAAAAGTTGCCTTTCTTACAAGGACAAGCAAAGGAGGTGGTCATGGGCTATCACTGACACGGAACAGCTTCTGCAAAAGAAACCAGTTTCAGAATCTCCAGCCACAAGAGATGCCTGGGGTCCACATGGGAAAAAACCTGAGAAGTATGGTACGAGAAAGTTCAGTAAGCCCAACTGCTTGCCATTTTGTAAAGCATAAAGACTTACAGATACTCAGCAAATCATCACCCATAGGTTTAAGATAGACAAAATCAGAGGTGGGTAATTAAGTACAGATTTGAGCATCAGAATTAGACAAAATCACGAATGGCTGTCAAGAAAAATGGCCTGGCTACAACTTCTACCTCAGAAACTTCATAAGGTAACAAGAGGCAAAAGGCATCACATTTAACTACTTTATCTAACCCATCATAGCTATTCACGTCACCAGGTATCCAAGTCTTAATATATATTTAAAAAAATAAATCCATAAATTATTAAATTCATAGATCTTCAGGTATCCAAGTCTTAATGTATATTTAAAAAATAAATCCATATATTATTAAATTCATAGATTAACAACTTTATCTGATTGAACTGTTCTCAGAAGCTGAATGTAGAAGTTACTATTAGATCCCCAAGAGGCAGAAATAAATTTTGTTGTCTGAAGGACACATGCATAAACACTAGTCTATCTGGATCTCAGTCACTCACAAAGTACATCCTGTACACTACAGGGAAAGGAGAGGTAGAAAAGAGTCTCTTAGTCTGTAGAGGTAAAGCAGACCTACTTCTAAACAAACTCTTAAACCAATTCAGAACTGCAAAAAACAAGCCAATATTTTTGCACCCATTTTAGTAAATTGACCCACATTCCTATAAATATAAAAAGTAACTTTTATTACAAAGAATAAATTCTCTTTATAAATACAATCATTACTGTGTACACAATCCCCTTCAATACACACACTGGTGTTCAAAATCAGTAGCATTTATATAAAATACTATCTTAGTTTTTAATTGAATCATTTTATACCCTCATACATTATTTTGCAGTGCTAAAAAGGCATGAATAATTTGGGGTTTTTTTTCAAAGGACAGAACGGTATTTACAAGCAAACATGATCCAAACTGCACACGCAGATTCAGGGTACGTAAACACTCGTACACGAACAGCAAGTCGCACCTGGTCTCCCCTACAACAGATTATTTCTTCACAAAAAGGAGACCTATATGACAAAGAGAAACAGAGTAACAGACAATCTTAAGATATTGTTAAAAGTTTTAATTATATAGTGCAATTTTTTTAAAGTGTGACTAGCATTGAAGTGACGATGAATGAGTCTGTCACTACAAATAATAATATTGTTCTATAGCGCAAGGGCCGTTGCCTTGGAGGAAAATGACACAACCACTGATCATTTTTAACAAGTGAAGAGAAATTAAATTAACTCCTCCCTTGTTCTTCAATTTAATACACAAGAAGTCTATCACCACTGAGTCACCAATGTAACCTAAAAGCTCTGTACCCCATGATCCATTACACATACCACACTACTCTTCCTCCAGTTCTAACCTAAGGAAATTAATTTTCTTTAAAATTCATTATTAAAAAAATGAGTTGCAATTAGCAATTAAGGATTACTATTTAGTTTTAACATATACCTATATCTTTACACTTAGACTTACCGAAGACACGTGGCAAATACTCTCCTGGCATTTCTGTGCACAAAATGGATTGGAAACCCTTTGAAGGTGTGACCATCGGGTACCGCTCTTCTTACGGCATCCTGAAACTCTTCATTTCCTGCAGAAACACCTGTTGTGCGTTCAAGCTCGTAGGCTGCTAATGCTGGTGACAACAGATAGGAGAGCTGATCATCCCAAACAGTAGAAAGGCCAAGATCCTGGGAGGCAAGTCACAGAACAATGACAACTGTGAAGAAGGTACATCAGGATATGCCTAAACTTGCCTACTGTATAGATTCAAATAAATCCAGGAATCTTTATATTGGTAGTTGATGGCAGTGAACTGATGAAGCAGTGAGCTTTGTGTTGGTGTGGTGTCACACACCAACTGGGAGAAGCAAACACCACCACCAGAAGTGACACCACAAGTATCAAACATTTATCAAGGAATGAAGCTAAACTATTAGACTTAAGCATAAGGCCAGCAGACTTGAAACCTGTTTCAGCTACAGCATCTCTGCATGAAACGTAAGAAGATATGCATAAATACACAGCAAAAATATGGAAAAGATCAACTAAGATTCACCTGACATTTTTTCAAATGTCTCATGGAAAACCCTTTCTGAAAATATGATGCACAACAGCTCCCTGAAACACAAAGGCACCTTCTTTCTACCATCCATGTTCCCACCACATACGTGCACCTTCCTCCTACCACCCCAAAGGCAAAGAAATATAAAAAACTACCATGTATATATTCAACACTGCATAAGACTCATACTCAGAGAATTACTTTGCCACCCTAAAGGCTGAGCATTGTGTGGGGAGATAAAAACAGAAACAATCAAAAAAACATTAAAAACAGACATAAGCTAACAGGGACTTAAAATATCATTGCCTTCATATCCAGCACAGGATGTACCATTTCTGGCACATTATGCCTTGTAGAAATCCTGGACAAAAAGGACAAAACTAACTTCTAAAAATATCTCCCATTTTGTAAAGCAGTCAGAGTAAGATCATGAAAGCTGAAAGTCTACTTTTATCTAGGAACCAGAAACATTTGTGCTGTATTGGCAAAGTCCGCTAACAATCAGATTTGATCTTCCTGGTGCTTTTAGAAACAGCTCATGGGTGGTCTGCAGGTGCCAGTAAGCTAAAGATCACAGACCTAGAACAGGGGCCTAGAAGGGGCAAAGGCAGGGTGGAGGGAAAAGCTCACACATGAGGCTACAGATCACCACCACAAATAATGGTATGATGTCTAAACCAGCTCATTACAGTCTTCCTAAACATTTTTCCAGTAATTTCACTTTTCACACATCATAGTTCTGCAAAAGCTGATGGTAAAGACATTGCAAAGATATAAGTATGTGAACTAACAAATGGCTATCCAAAACAAGTATACAATTGACACATTACCATGACAGATTACTGCCAGTCTTCCTCACCTTTCTGTGTTCAGAGACCAGTATCCTCAGCTGCACTTCTATCTCGTTGCTTGTTACAGCAGCATCTATTGTAGAAGCACACAGAGGAGGAAAAGGGGGAACTGAAGATGTTGCTCCAGGAGGACATACAGATTTTATTGCTTCTCCGCTCATGGGTTTCCATCTAGATTCATCATGCAGGTCAAACACACACACCTCCACAGCATCAGAGGGCTGACAATTTCCAAAGAACTTTTGATGGTTAAAGATACAACCTATTGTGCGATATGGATACAGTGGCTTGGGTTGTTCAACTATGGGAGGGTCATCAGGGTTGATAGCTCTGTGGATGTACCTAGTCAAAAAGATTCAACTTCTTATTAATACAGCTTATTTCAAGGCAAGGTAAAAATATTTAGATGGGACAGATACAGACATTTCTTCTTTAAAAACACATCCAAGTTCGTAATCAATTTTCCCCAAAAAAATTGCATTCATTTGTTTACAGAAATGTAATTGCACACGTTTTGGAGATATAATATACAATCAAACAATAAATAATTTTTAGTCTTTAAATCTAGAAAAATATACTGCTTAATCAAGCAGTTAAATTTTGCAACTCATGCATGAACATGCTCATACAGTTTCCCTGTTATTCATCACATTTAGAGAAATACACCTGCAAATGCTAATCACAGGACACACGAACAGTGGCAAAACATAATTGCTTGTTTTGAACACCAGAAAGAATATGTTCCCAAAGTTTTAGTACATCAAACATGTGCCCTTCTCAAATAACCCAAGCCAAGAGAAAATCTCAGAGAACTTAGAGAGATTTCTGCAGGGAGCAAAAATGTAATGCAATACTGATTTTGCCAATGAAATCAAGCAAAAAATATGTGTTCCTAAACAATCATGTCAGATTTCATCTCCTTTACAAATGATGGCAGTGATAGCGTCAATGGCAATCAGCTGCCATAAGACACAAAACAGTTACCATACAGTATTAAGGACACTGATATATTACAAACTGATGAAATATTTCCCCTCATGCTGAACCAGTTATTTTCCAAGCAAAAGTAGTAGATAGAAAAAATATTCAAAGACAAATATCACCTGTATTACATGACAGGGTATAAAGATTTAAAAAAAACCAAAACACAAGAGTAAAAATATCCTACACAAACCTCAATATACATTGTTCTGTTTTCTTATATTCTTTTTACTCACCTATGTCCTGTTAAGCTCTCCCAAAAAGTAATTGTTCCATCAGATCCACAAGTCATTACCCAAGTGTGGGGGACTCCTTTTGCTTTTGTTCCAACACACACAAAGGCTTCCAATCCAAACCCAAGAAGAAGACTGCACAGAAGGTTAGCATGGTCTTCACAGTCACCCTAGGCAATAAATATTAATGAGCTGTTTTGAGTATTAGGTATGGATAAAACCTTAAAGAAAGAAAATAGTGGTATTTCTCAAGCCACCATTTAACAAGTCATGTTACTTTCCTGTTTATCTAAAATATGTATCAAAAGTCAGGATTTTACCACTTACACTAGACAGGTTTTAGTTTTCTGTAATAGAATAAAAAAAGTTAAAACTTAAAAATAGATGTTCTAATGATAGACTGTTGATATGGTTTGTTCAAGTATAGTGTATGACTAACACTGGGAAACATTTCTTATGACTATAAAGATACCTTCAAATAACCCAAAACCGGAATCTATTGACCTGTGACAACAAAACCAATGTTCTAATTAACTGCAAATATATATATAAATCAAACACCTGAGGAAAGACTAGAAATCACTCAGTATTTGCACACATTTAGGAAATTTTTCATTTAATAAAATGTAATTCTACTGGTATTTCACCTTCTTGAATGTGCTGCCAAACTTCAGAAACTAGACAAAGATAAAACAAGGTCCCCCACAGATCTAATTGTAAGACCACTGGGAATCATGTGCAGCTGTTTTTTCCTTCAGTTAGAAAAACATTTATCTCATAAACACATTACTACCACTGATAATTCAGAGAAAACAATTTCCAAATGCAATGTCTAGCATCCTTTGTCTCTTGAGTTCTTTACAAACGTTAGCTGTAAAGTAAGAACAAAATTTGCTCAAACAATGAAGGCTTCATAATACAAAGTATAGCATTCAGAAGCAGAACAGTAAGGCTCTTTAGTCAAGTAACTATTCAGAATGTTGAAAATGTGAAATTCAGAGTTCTTGGATGTATCAAGAC